>NC_057866.1:90576232-90876232 GCF_019393635.1 Dromiciops gliroides | reverse complement strand
CTCCCTGCCTGCTCCAGAATTTGGCTTTTGCCGCCATAAGCCAAGCTCACCTTGTTGACTCAGCCTCTACTGCATATACTCAAGCTAGAGATGTCATCCAAGGTGTATGATATTGGACTTTTGTTAGCAGTCACGTCAGTGGTGTCTTAATACAGGACGAGGAAGTCTAGTGAAGGACAAAGATAAACCTAGACCACTTTTACGGAGTTAGAGGAGTGGTGAGTTAGCATTTCCTGTACATAGAAAACCTCTCCTCCCATCTTGCTTCTGGGACCCTGTTTTCTGCTGGATCTAAATCCCAGGTTGTTCCCCTTCTCAAGGAAGTGTTTCTGCAGAGAGACAGCTAGATGCCTGAGTAAATAGAGAGCTCAACTTGGAGTCAGAAAGACCTGGGTTGGAATCCCGCCCCAGAGGCTTATTACCCATATGACACTGGGGAAATCACTTAAGTTTTCTCAGCCTCAGTTTCCTCATCTTTAAAAGAAGGGTAATAGTAGTACCTGTCTGAGGCAGTTGACCACAAAGATTAAATGAGAAAATACATGTAAAATGTTTTATAAAACTCCATGAGTTATGAAATGGTTCTTATTACATTAAGAAAAGGCCAGCAAGATTCTTGAACATTAACACAGCTTTCACTTGTTTTAGGAATTTATGTGCAAGAAATAAAGCACATGCAGAGCCAGCCTCACATGGCCCATTACTGATAAGTGTTGTGCCAGGCCAGGCTGGCTCTACCAAGTGGGTAGTCCAAAGATCTGCACCTTGCATCTCTGCACATTTCCCATTTGCCCATCCTTTGAGGGCAGAGTAATTCAAGCTTCTGTTTGCCAACTAGTTTGTCTCCTCACCCTAAGGTGTATAAGTGGGAGGAGGTCAGGGTAGATTAAACAGGATACTAAAAAGTCAGAAGTGAGAGACCAGGGCTTCAAGGTTGGCAAAGCACTTTACTCACAATAACTTTGAGATGTGGGAAGTGCAAGTATCTTAATACCAATTTCACAGATGGGGAAACAAACTAAAGATGGGTATGGAGCATGGAGCAGGAGAAAGAAGAGTAGATGGACTACCAGAAGACCTGACTTGTTTACAAGCTGTATGACCTTGAGCAAGTCACTTAACCTCATTCAGCCTCACTTCTTCATCTTTAACATGGGGATGATAATAACTTGTCTTCTCCCTCAAAGGGTTGGAAAGGGGAAGGGAAGGAAATAAGCATTAAATGCCAACTATATGCCAGGCACTGTGCTAAGTGACTGTAATATTTGCAAATTGGATATCATTTGATCCTCACTACAATCCTGGGAGGTAGGTGCTATTATTAATCCCTATTTTAGGAAACCAAGGCAGAAAGAGATTATGCAGCTTGCCCAGGCACACAGCTAGTAAGTGTCTGAGGCTGGATTCCAACCCAGTTCCTCCTGACTTCGAGCCCAGCGCTCTATTCACTGTGCCACCTAGCTGCCTTGTTACAAGGTTTACAGCAGGATATACAAGGTAGCCTCTGATTCCTGCCTAACATCACATTGCTCACGTCTAAGCCAGAGCTTGAACCCAGCTCTCCGGACTTCAAGTCCAACGTTCTTTTCACTGTATTACATGCAGATATTCCCCTTCAAATGATGTGATGGGAGAAGAGCCCCCTTGGAAGTAAGCCACAGAGAATCCCTGGCCTGAAGGGGATTTAGCTGGTAGCTACAGCAGATGCAGAAGGAGGTGCCAGGTGGTTCATGAATCCTGGCAAGGGACTGATCCTTCTTTTGCAATCCTGATGTCATGTGATTTACATTAGATAGTACATAAGCATAACGGATTTCATTTCTTACCCAGATCATGATTCACAGTGTGGATCATTGTACAAAAGTAGTGGAAAGAGCATTGGATGGGACATCAGAAGACCTGAGTTCTTATCCCTGTCCTGCCACTAACTAGTCATGGGACCTCCTATGGGTCATTTCCACTTTGTAATGAGCATGTTGGATTCTCTAACATCCTTTGCAACTCTAACATTCCACATGTATATATTTATATATCCCAAACTCCCTTCCAGCTCTGGGGCAGTAGAAGAGGCAGAGAGAGCTGGATTTTAATCCTGTCTCTGATGCTTAGTAAGTGAGTGACCTTAGGCAAGTCATTTAACTCCCTTGTGCTTTTGTTTCCTCAATAATGAAGTGAAGTTTAGACTACGGGGCCTTTGAACTCCCTCCTAATTCTGATATTATATGCCCCATGTCCTGGGGTCCCTTCTAGCTCTAAAATGTTATATCCTAATAATTTTTGGGCTGTTCTGAACATGGAGGAAGAGGGGCCGAGGACACTATTATGGAACACATACCTTGGGAAGACACTTTCTTTGGGAATCATTTCACTCTTTTTTTTCCAAAGAAAAATCTTAAAAAAACTATTTTCTTTCTTTCAGTTTCTCATTCTTTCATTCTTTCCCTTTTTTTCCTTTGTCTAACCAAAGGAACTGGATCCTGTAACACTAATCTGTATAACTCATGTGTGTTGCCTGTGTTACTAAAATGTCTTTTTACCCCAATGATGTAACATCCTGCCCGATGTTCTATCACTAATCTGTTACTCTGTGTTGCTGTTTGCAGTCACCCCAGTTGCTCTCTCCAACTCCTCCTGAGGTAACCCTCAAAGCCTATGTTGTCTTACAGTGTCTTTCATGGCGCATCAGACAAGCTTCTAAAGATAACCCCTCCAGCTCCCCAGTCAGGACTGCAGACCTGTGCTTGTGTGAATGTCGCTTCTCCGTGGTCCCTGACCCTTTGCAGAGTCAGCCAGGGACTGCTGTTCAGCCCAAGCTATTTCTTGAACCCCAGTGTGCTGATTATAATCATATGCATGCTTCCATTGCATCCATCATAGCCCCAGAAATAAAGAATTAGGAGCTCAGACTAGGGGGCATCAAAAGATATTGTAGTTTGAGCTGTTGAGTTCCCGAAGGGTGAAAAGTGTTGTAGCGAGAATGCTATGTATTACCTAGTGCACTCACCATAAATGCTGCTTAGTTGTGCCCTCGGTGGTGATGGTGAACTCTTCAGAAGCTACTACCCAGATGAAGAAGGGAAACACTGGCATTCAGCCATGAGGAATCTGCCTTGTGCCCTGTACTACAGAGGACAGCCAAGGAGAGAACAGTGTGCCCGCTTATAATCTAGGTAGAAAGTCAAGGGTTTAAAGCACAGAACCAAGAAAGAGAATGATATAATCAATCCATAACCATTTATTAAGCCCTCATTATGTGCTAATGATGGGTGTACAAAGACAAAATACAATAGTCCCTGCCCTCAAGAAGTTTATATTCTACAGGAGGAGACAGGTGTTTGTATAAATATATACAAAAGAAATTCAAGGTGGTGGAAGGGGTGCATTAGTAACTGAGAAATCAGTGAAGTCCACATAGGAGGCATTTGAATTGACCTTGGAAGGAATTAGGGATTCTAAAATAACATTCCAGAAATTTGGGGTGGAGGTATAGCCTCTGCAAAGGAATGGAGACAAGCAGGAAACAGAAGGCCATATATTAGAAATAGCAAGAAGCCCAGTTTGGCACGAGTGTAGCATAGGGGGAGGGGAGTCATGTATAAGAGGTTCAGGATGGGAAGTAGGATGTGACCATATGGCAAAGGGCTATAAATGCCAATCAGGAATCTGCATTCAGTTTTAGATGTAATAAGGAACTACTGGAGTTTATTGAACTAGAAAGTGATATGGGGCTTTATAAGTTTCATTTTGGCAGCTGTGTAAGGGATGGATTGGGGAGGACAGAGACCTGTGGCAAGAAGACCAATCAAGGGTCAAAAGTATTTATTAAATACCTCTACTACTCTACATACAAAGCCCTTCTTGAATAGGTGCTGGAGTTGGGGTAGAGGAGAGAAAAAAGGCACACACCCTACCTTCGAGGCTTTCACAGTCTAGTTGGAATAATGAGGTATACTTCTGTGAAGGGATTATATTATATGAGGCCATAGAAGATGCATGCCTAATGAATCGTACAGAGAATTAAATGCCAGAGGAGTGCAGAAGCAGAAATCACTGAGTTTGTGATGGTCATGGTCCTCATAGAGAAGGTGGAGTTTAAAGTAGTTCTTGAATTATATGTAGGAATTAGGGGAGAGAAGAAGGTACCCCAAAATTTGACATAAGCAAAACCACAGAGGCAGGAAAGTATAGGCTATGTTTGGGACTTGGTGATTGCACCAGTCTGGCAGGAGCAAAAAAAAAAGTTACCTAGCGTTGTAATAGGAAATAAGGTTGAAGAGGTAAATTGGAATCAGGTTTTGGCAAGCCTCAAATTCCAGGATGAATGACTTGGATTTGATTCATTTCTGTCCCAATAAAGTTATTTTTTTCCCAGCACTGGGTCTTTGGGTGCAAATCAGTAGTATTCAATAAACTCTGGATACATTTTTGTGTGTTGTGTACAGCCTGGTCCCTGCACGTGCTTTGCTCTGGAAGGGGTGGCTTGGGCCAGGATAACCCATTTTATTTTATGTGACATTGGTTTCGTGCCATCTCACGCTGCCTGTTTCTGTCCCAGTTCCATCAGCTGCTAAAAACAATTGCCCATCCCTATTTTAAACAGAAATTGTAACATAGGTTCCTAATCATGAGATACATAAATCCCATGGGTCTCAGCACTGTCTATTTTTATCTCTGAACATCCTTTTGGATGCACATAGAATAACACTCTGGGACTATCACAAAAGGCCTTTTAGTTGGTGGGCTGAATCTGAGAGAAGGGGAATATTCTGGCTAAAGGTGTCCAGTGTTAAGTTCTTTGCCCCATTTTTAAAGGGAGAGGTGATTCTTCAGATCCCTTTGAGTCTTGTCTTCAATAAGACTAGGTAGTGAAGGAACAGGCATTGACGAGTCCCGGCCTTTGCTTAAATTGGCAAGCATTCAGAGGTCAATGGAAAGGGCAGATCTAAGGACTGGCCCCATTCCAAAGCAGAGATGGCTCCCCATTTTCAGCCTTCCAAGGTGATCTCTTCAGAGATTCCTTATCGGAATGGGAAGGACTTTAATCATCATTTAAAATTTGAGAGAATTCTTTTGGTTTCCTGGATTTATGAGATTGTTTCCCCTCCCCCCCATCTCCCTTCCCCCACCCCCCCTCCCATGCCATTTTCTCCCAGGGTGACCAAGATGATCGATCATACAAGCAATACAGGACTTCCAGTCCAAGCTCCACAGGATCAGTCAGCTATGGGCGTTATACTCCAACTTCCCGCTCTCCTCAGCATTACAGCAGACCAGGTAAATGACCCTCAGCATTTTCACCCTTCATACAACCATATTATAAAAGACCATCTTGCTATGGTGGGATCTGGGGGTGATACATACACTGTTCTCACCAACTTGAGCTTCTTCAGCCAGTACCATCCCTTACAAATGCAACAGACATCAATCAAGTGCTTACAATGTGCAGAACACTGGTAGACACTTTGGAAGATAAGAAGTTTAGATTTGACATGGTCTTGCCCTCAAGGAGCTTATAATCTAAGAAGAGAATGAGAAACCAACACAGATAGACATAAACATACTATAATATATACAAAGTCTGAATAGGAATAACCTTATGGGGTGGGGTGGAAGGGAAGAAAAAGGTGGGAATAATGGAAAAGCAGAGGAAGTTTCCTTCAAAATAATGGCATTCAAACTGGGATTTAAAAAATCCTTGGGAATTCCTTAGACAGAGAGAGAAAGATGGAGGATAACAGGCATAAGGAGCATAATAAGCAAATGCATGGAGAATGGAAAATCCTGAGTATTTTCAGGGGGCAGAAAGTCATATAGATTGGTCTGACCAATCTGAAAAGGGAGTAAACTGAATTCCTCAATGGACCAAGATGTAGATGTATCATACTTGAGAAGAAATGTGTAGCATTGTTGGATTATTATTATCATTTTCATCATTTTTATATATGCTGAGGGAAAGAATGGTATAATGGAAAAAAGGATGAACTTGGAGCCAGGAGACTTGGGTCCAAACCCCAGCATTTCTCGACTGAGTGTCCATAGTCAACTCACTTAACCCTTCCAAGCCTCACTTTCCTCATCCATAGACTCAAAGTGACACCACTAATACTACATTGTTCCAATTACATCTTTATCACTTCTCATCTAAACTGTTATAATCCCTTCCTAATTGATCTTCTAGACCCCAGGAACTCCTCTCCCTAGTCTGTCCTTCCCAAAGTTCTCAAAATAATTTTCCTAAGGCTATGAATATGTTGCTCCCCACTTAAGGTCATTCAGGGGAGCCATATTGTTTTTAAGGTGAAATACAAATTTCTTTGCCTGTACTTATAAGGCCCTGTTTTAGCTGACTCAAAACCAGTGTTTCAGCCCTGTTATACATTAGTCCTCCCTTTCACGAATTCTACTTTTCCCACCCAAATGGACTTGCAACTCTTCCCTACACTCAACATACAAACTCTCATCTTCATGCATTCCAACAAACTGTCACCTCAGAATATAATTCCTTCTATCTCTGCCTTTCAGAATAGAAATCTTTCTTCAAGGTCCATGTCTGGTGCCACCTCCTCCTTGAATTCTTCCCTTGCTTTTCTAGGCAATAAATGTTCTCCCCTTCCTTAAATATTCCTAATATACTTTATTCATTCCCATTTTTGCTTACACCACTCCCTCCCTTTCATTGTACATGTCACAACCCTGCTCCCAGGAGAATGCAAGTTCCTTGAGAGAAAGGACTGTGTAGTTTTTTTGTGTATGTGTTTCTCCATGGCCAAGCACAGTGCCTTGAATATGGTAGCAGAATAGCTGCTATAATAAATGTTAGTTGAATCTGTTAGGAGAAGTACCTCTAGCATTAAGAAAGTCCACTGAGCAAAACATTACAAGATCATTACAGAAATGAAGGGCTATGATGAGCCAAAAAAACCCAACATTAACACAAGATGTATGATGTGTAGACCCACTTTATCCCATTCAGTAGCCCTATCACATTCATTGTCCCTTTTCTTAAAGGAAAAAAAAACCCACCACCAACAAAAAGATCATTTTTCTCTCTGAAGTGCCCTTTAAAACCACTGTGTCTGGCTACCATATGCCTTTCAATACTGCATTTCGGAGAGATTTTTTTTTCTTTCTAATCTGCCTCCTAATTTATCATCATTTCAAGGTGACTCCCTTTTCAGCTTCTTGGAATATACCAATTGTTTAGGAACATGTGCAGAAGGAAAAAAATAGAATCATAGAATTTGAAACTGGAAAGAATTTTAGAGATCATTTATTTAGTCTAACCTTGTCATTTTGTAGATAAGGAAAATGAGGCACAAAGATGTTAAGTGACTTGCCTAAGATCACGGAGGTAGAAAAGAGCAGTGCAGAAATTTGAACCTGGAGCCCCTGGCACCAAATCCAATGTTCTTTCCGCTAGACCATTTCTTTTCCTTATTCCTTGCATGGGGTTTTATGCATGATGGCACTCAATAAATACGTGTTGAAACATCTATTGCCATGGAGCCCCTTCTGTGTGCAGAGCACTAGTATGACATTCCATGGAAGGTATATACTGAGCAAACTGAGCCTGTGAGTAGCCAGCTTACTTGGGTTGAGCACAAACCAATGAATCCAGAGTGTAGCCAGCTAGCTTTGCTCTGTTCCAGTGGCTGCAGAGAACCTCTTCCTAGCTTTCTTAAATAGGGGCTATTACTTATGAGGGGGGGGACTTCATAAGAAAAAAGAATATGGATGGCTCAATGTAAGTGCTATGGAAAAGCAATTTGTGCCCATCTAACCATAGCACCATTTTGGCAGTGTTTCAGAAGCAACAATAAGGCACGTCCTTTCAGGTCCTCAAAAAGGTTTGCGTAGAACTGAGAGAGAAATGGAAAATTCTCCTGGACATGTTGATTCCTAGAGTTACTTTTTGACTTTTAAGTAAGTGACCTCTGTAGTTTATTTTCACTTACTCTCTGTTGCCCCCCTCAGCTGGTACTCTGAGTCTTGGTACCAGTAGCTGCATCTCCCTGCCCCAACACCCAAGCCCTACATCTATGTTCAGACATCATTACATCCCTTACTTCAAAGGTAAGATCATGGAATGCCAGCCAAGATGTGGTGACTGTAGATATACCCAGATGTGTTTTGGTTTCACGTGTGTGTGCCACGCATGGCTTCCCTCAATATACAGTGCGTCTCAACTCTCATGAGTGTTCCTTGGTGTGCCATGTAAGTCAGTGAGACATATAGTCCCTGTGAGTCCTTAATCTCATTAGAAAGAAAGATAGACTTACTCTGTAAAGCAAGGGAAGGACAAGGAGAAGAGCCTGGTAAGAGAGTAGCAGGCACACAGGATTAAAGAGTACATCAAGGGGTGGCTAGGTGGTGCAGTGGATAAAGCACCGGCCCTGAATTCAGGAGGACCTGAGTTCAAATCTGACCTCAGACACTTGACACTTACTAGCTGTGTGACCCTGGGCAAGTCACTTAACCCCCATTGCCCTGCAAAAACAAAAACAAAAACAAAAAAACAAAAAACAAAACACACACACAAAAAAAAAAAAAACACACACACACACAAAAAAACAAAGAGTAAATCAAGCTTGGCCTTCTGAGTGAGGCAAACCCAGCATTAGGTAACAGGGTGATAGTTTAGTTGAGTGCTTGGGACATTTAAATTTTCTATTCTTAAATTTCTAAAGTAAGAAACCTCTTGGGAAGGACACAACTTTCGAATTTTAATCTTCCCGCTGCCACCTGATTCCCTTGCTTCCTTTGCCCCCGCCCTCACCCTCCTGTACAGGGCAGATTAATGTTCCAGGAAATGAAGCATATGTTTATTATTGTATAAAAACTTAACAATGCTTACCTAAGGTCTGTTTTGAATTTTGTTTTCCTAAGTAAATTCATAACCAATGCTTCCCCACTTGGAAGTGCCATGATGCTCTGCTCCCAAAAGCCAAGATCCTACAAATCTGTCACAGACACTGTTGTAGAGGGTGAACAGAGGAGTATATTTTCATCAGCTCTCTGTGTCCTTGTTCTGTTCTAAGATGTCCTCAACCATGTACAAAAATCCCAACTCCAGAAGCAAACTTCTGAATAGGTATAATATTGCTTACTTTCTCAACTGGCAGGAGAGAAGCTGGAGAGAGGGAGAGCATTTGGAACTCAACATTTTTAGAAATGAATGTTACAAATAAATAGGTAAATAAATGGATAGATGAATGGATGAATGGATGGATGGATGATTGATGGATGGATGAATGAAAGAATGAATGAATGAATGAATGAATGAATGAATGAATGAATGAATGACCGACCTCGTGGCTAGAATGATACAACTCTCCTAGTGCCCTTCCTGTGAGAAGGTCACTAGGAGGGCCATAGATCACCACATAAGAGGGAAATTCTCCAGGTTGTTGCTCCTTGGCCATAGCCACACAACCTCATCTAAGGCTTGTTTTTGTTTTTATTTCTGTTTTGCCTTCCACTTCTAATTACTCAACATTAAGGTCAAAATATGAGACTAGGAACCTTAAAACAAAAAATAGAAGGCATATTTTCATTCTACTTACATAATGTTTTTACATTTTCCAGCTATATCAGATGGATATGGATTGACACAGACACAGATACAGATAGACAGGATATTAAGAAATACAACTTCAAAAGAGAAATTCACAATGCTTGCAGAGAGAATCAGATCCGAAAGCTTATCTGTCAATTTAAAGACCAGTGATTCAACATATTTAGTTTCATGTTCTTAAAATTCCAACTTCTTAGCTTCTTCTTTTCTCCCACACTTAACATCTAAATAAAAACAGAACTGCCCCCTGAAATTTACTCATCTGAACTCTACCTGGCCTCTCTCTCGATATGTTCTCTGTTTGCCAACAGGTATGGGTTGGCCTGAACCAGTACGAGTTCTGTTCCCTCTGGCTACCTCTTCTAAATACCCTCCCTAACTGCTGACCCAGAATGGAAATAAATGCTAATGTCATCAGATGATCAATTCTATATCATCTCCATTTCTCTTCCCTCCCCTAACTATCCTTTCTACCTGCAATCTTAAATTTAAATTCTCAGTTAGTTGGCCATAGTTCAGACCATTTTCATTTGCATAATCCTAATTAGATGGATGCATCCCAGGAAAACATCCAAAAGATGGCCCAGAAACTACATTCTCCACCATACTCTCTCTGCTAACTTTAATCCCAGTTGCCTGATCTTAGTGACCTCTTCTTCAAAATCCCTTTGTATTTATGTTGTGTGTATATAATATATATACTAATATATAATATATAACATGACATATATATGTGTATGTACATACAAACATATATACATACATACACACGCACACACATACTGACCCTGATAGAACATGAGCTACCTGAGGACAGGGATTGTTTCATTTTGGCCTTTGTTTCCCCAACACAACACAGTGCCTGTCACATAGTAGGTGTATATAATAACTGTTTGTTGATTGATTGATCCCCAAATGCATAATGACCATACTTGGGGAGAGGGCCTTGTTGGTTTTGCTGAAAATAGCAGAAACTGGACAGGAAAGCAACAGCAAAGGCGTTAACATGCATTGCCGATTCTGTGTCTGTCCATTTTTTTCTTTTAAACATTGGGTATGGCTCTATTATTCATACTTAAAGCACTCAGATCGCCTATTCCTAGAATAGTGGGCAGGCATCCCTGGAGGAATTCTCAGAATAGAAGTTCTTCCCCAGTCTGAATTTTTCAAAGTCAAAACTTGCCTAGACATCCTCTTCAGAGGCTCTATCCCCTCTCATGAGTATGCCTCTGATCACACCCAATGACTGGAAGGCAAGGCTGGGGGCTCCAGGACCCTTATTTAAAAAGGGGGCTCAGCACGGTTCTTCTCCCCATTTCCTCTCAGCTATACTGTTTGGGGATTTCCCTGGAATTCCATGACATACCCCCATACCAGGTACCTTCCTCCCCTTCACCTGTAGTTTTTCAGGTTCCTTTTGTGTATTCTCCCCCATTAAAGGATAAGCTCCTCGAGGGCAGGCACTGTCTTTGTTTTTATTGCCCTTTGTGCCCCAGCACTTAAAGGCACAGTGCCTAGGACATAGTAGGCACTTAATAAACTTTTATCAACTATTGAACATATTGCAGTCACCCCAGAGTCTGTTGGCCCTACCAACATGAGTCCCTGTGAAGCTGGAAAGGTTTTGTACATGGGCTCCGGGATGGGCTATGGGGATCTGTTGCCCAAAGACCAGCCTAAAAAAAGGCTAATTCAGCATCATTTCATTTCAACATTAGGTTAAGTACCCACTGTGCTTAGGGCACTATGCTAGACTCTGGGTATATAGAGATGAGACAGTCCCCATCCTTCAGGGCTTCCCAGGTGGGCTCAACTGGTGAAGAATTCTTTGCAGTCATAGGACCTAATAAAGGCTATGGGGTAGTTGTGCCTGGTGTTGGTGGAAGGATCCCTCAAACTAAGGAAATCAGGGAGCCTTGAAGTTGTGAAGTATAAAGTCCTAGGCAGAAAGTCAAGGAGAGGAGGAATCAGCATGCACCAGTGGCAAGTGTCCTGGGTTTGGAGCCAAAGGGTCCAGGTTCAATTTCCAGTTTGGCAACTTATTAGCTATGTGACCTTAGGCAAGTCACTAGCTCAGGGAGTATCAGTTTTCTAACCTGTCAAAGGAAAAGGTGGGACTAAATGACCTTCTAAGGTCCTTTCTGGAACTTTAAGGTTGGCAAAAGGTATGATACCTATTGCCTCATGTGATCTGCACAGCTGTGAGTTAAGTATTATTGGAGATGAGGAAACTGAGGCTTAGAGAGGTCCAGTGACTTGCCCAGCTAGTAAGTGCCTGAGAAAGGATTTGAACCCAGGTTCTCCTGACTCTAAGTCCAGTGCTCCAGAGGTTTTATCCCCCTCCTCCATTTAAGTTTCAAGATGTCAGCTAGCTCAGTTTATTCAAGAGAAACATTAGGTGAGTTCTTGATGGTATCTTCATAAGGCTGAATGAATCTTGACTTCCCCCAGGACCCTCTGCTTGGCAATCTAGAAGGCATAAAGAGAAGTAAGACCCAGGCCCTGCTCTTGAAGAGCTTGTGTGACATATCACTCTACTACTGGCACACCCAGGGTACTATTGTGTGATACCATCATCTTGGCATCTGGAGTATTTATTGCTCTCCAAGGTTTTACTTGTAAAAGGCTTTGCAAGTTGGGCTGTGGCAGACAAGTGCTCTTGATGTGTGGTTCATTGGCCCAGCAGGCCCTCTTGATTTAATCATACTATACATGACAAATAGGCCAGGCTACCTGACACTCCCCTGTGCAGCCATCACAATTTGCCATTCATGTTTGACCAACAGTCAGTTACACAAAGGAATCCCTCTGACTAACTTAAAGGGCTTAATACATGCCTGCCTAAGAGTTCTGTTAAACTCCCTGGAGCTTGGGAGGCAACAGAGTGAGTTGTTCCACCCCTTCCCCATCCCCTGCAGATTGTTTTGATGATCTCTGTGTTTTAGTGATATAGAGTAGGTGCTCCTAAATTTGAATTCAATGACTTTGATAACATGCAATACAAATATTAGTTGTTAAAGCTGGTGTCCCCAACCAACCATTTCCTGAGGAGTGATGGGGGCCAAGGGGAGGAGGTGAGGGTAGAGGCTCAGAATAATTGCCATGTCAGAAATGTAGCCTGGGGCAGCTAGGTGGCATAGTGGATAAAGCACTGGCCCTGGATTCAGGAGGGCCTGAGTTCAAATCTGACCTTAGACACCTGACCTTTACTAGTTGTGTGACCCTGGGCAAGTCACTTAACCGTCATTGCCCTGCAAAAAAAAAAACAAAGGAAAGAAGGAAAGAAAGAAAGGAAGGAAGGAAGGAAGGAAGGAAGGAAGGAAGGAAGGAAGGAAGAAAGAAAGAAAGAAAGAAAGAAAGAAAGAAAGAAAGAAAGAAAGAAAGAAAGAAAGAAAGAAAGAAAGAAAGAAAGAAAGAAAGAAAGAAAGAAAGAAAGAAAGAAAGAAAGAAAGGAAGAAAGAAAGAAAGATAGCCTGGACTGTCTGAATGGCCCAATCATCACAGTGTCAGCCATACCAGTATACTGTCCTTGATTTTCATGGAGGAAAGCATATTTCCAGGCACACCCACCACATTCATTATTTCTCAGAGAAGGAAGATGCAGAAACAACACAGTGCTGCCCCAGGTGCTTTCCCACAGGCTAACACATCAGGGGAAAATACTCATAAAATGTACAAAACCAGGGATAGGGGATGGAAAATTCAACCCCTTCCCTGAGCCCTAGAGGCTTTCCTGCAACACTAACTGCATAGTTAACCACACTTTCCTAAAGGCACTAGTTACTCCTAATATAAAAATCCTCAGTGTAAAGTAGCAGCCCTTCTTTCTCCTTAATGTCCAGCCAGCTGAAGACTTTCCAATGACATCATTTCTTGCTGTATACATCCCATGCTCCACTTATTTCTTCTGACCTTCCTGGGTCCAGTGTTATTGCTAGCAATGCCTACTAAGGAGACTTGGTGCCAAGCTACACACACATCTTAGTCCTGAGGAGTATTTGGCTAAGGCTGCATTGTGCTGAACATCTTCTTTAAATTACTTTTTTTTTTTCCAATTTGTCTGGCAATGGGTTCTTGCTCACAGCCACATGAAGTCATAGAATCTCAAAAGTGAATAGAAAATAACTTAGTTATTTTCTAACCAATATGGTTCCCTTCCTCAGCATCCCCCACACCTCTTCTAAGATATTCCCCATTAGAGGAATATTTTGAGGAAACCTCACTGTTAGACGAGTGCTTGGTTGGTAGGCAGCTGTTAATCTTTTGTTTTTCTTTTGAGCAGCAATCTGGCTCCCTATAGCTTCCAACCATTACACTGAATTGTATATTGTGAAGAATTTAATTAAACTAATCTCTTTTCTGCAGCATAGGACTTGTGGTCAATCCCAAGTTGGGCCTCCAGCTCTAATGTTTACTAGCTTTGTGCCCCTGAGTAAATAACTTCACTGGTGACTCAGTTTCCTCAACTTGAAAATGGTGATATTAATACAATGTCTGTATTCCCTACTTTACAGGAATGTGAATAAAGTGCTTTGTAAGCCTTACAACACTATATAAATATGTAATTATAATTATTTTAACTTACCTTTCATCTGTAACGTAAAGGGGTTGAACTAGATGGTGTCTAAGTTCCCCTCCAGATTTAATATCCTGAGTTCCTAAAGGTTTTGGAATGTGCTAGCAGCTGCCCCATCACTTTCTCACAGTGTGAGAATTGTTTAAGGAATTTTGACCTTCTTGATGAATAAAAGACTCCTAATAGAAACGCTGCTCATTTAGTAACTCCATTATTTCCTTTCCAAATGGGTCATCTTCAAAGGGAAATAATAACCCTTTTATTGCTGAGGCACTTTTTTTAAAGGAAGGGGTCAACTGTCATATAATGCAAAGAACACTGGTCAGAAGATTTGTATTTAAGTCCCAGTTCCAAGCCTCATGACCTATGTGAGCCACTGCTCCTCCCTGAACCTTACTTCTTATGTAAATATTGTATTCATAATACTTGTTACTACCCAACTCTCATGATTATGATAAGTGGAACAACTTGTATACCTTAGCACACTACATAAACAGAAGCTGTAGATAGTTGCATAGGGTGCTCATGATGTATTAGTCATCTCATTGAATGCTTTGGCTTAACTGTTCTGTTTTGCAGTGAAAAGGTCTTTTGTTGGAGAGCTTGTTTGCTGGAAAGTGACTGATGAGTCAAAACAGAATTGTCACTAAAAACTAAATCAAATACACAGAAGCCATCCACAATCTCATTTGCTCTTATCAAGACTCCCATGAAGTAGCTAGGAGAGAGCTTCCCTCAATTTGATCGATAAGGAAACCGAGTTAGAGAGCACTGACATGATTTGGCCAAGAGGCCAAGTCTTCTGCCTTATAGAGTAGTAGCAGACCTCCTCCAGATTTGCCCTGATTCTGTGACCTCTTCAAAAAGTTGCAAAATACAACTTGAAGAGGCTAGGTGGTGCAGTGGATAAAGCACTGGCCTTGGATTTAGGAGGACCTGAGTTCAAATTTCAGCCTCAGACACTTGACCCTTACTAACTGTGTGACCCTGGGCAAGTCACTTAACCCTCTTTGCTCCGTTTAAAAAAATACGACTTGAAAAAACTCTCGACTTCTGCAAAAGGGGAGAGGCAAATCTTCTGCAAAAGGAAATAGAAAGAACAATGGGCATGAAGTCAGAAAACCAGGTTTGGTCAAATTTTAAGTCCTAGCTCTGAAACTTCCTAGATATGTGACCTTAGACAAGTCATTTACCTCTCTGAGTCCCCATTAGTTCATCTAGAAATGGAGATAATAATGCTTGTGCTCCCTAACTCACAGATTGTTGCAAAAAGAGGTCTTTGTAAACCCTAAGGCATTCTTTTCACATTCTACTTTTCTTATTGTTGAGAAGCTAACAAGACAGCTGAGACTAAATTTGGACTGAATGGTCCAAGGTTAAAATCCCAGGGCTGCTATTTCCTAGCTGTGTGATCTTAGGAATGTCATGGTATCACTCAATGTCCAACCTGGCAGGGACCTCCCTGACCATCTAGCCCAACAAAGACTTCCAGTGAAAAGAAGCCCAGTGTGTTCTGAAGCAACCCACTTCACTTTGGGTAGTTCTAATTGTTCCTTACATTAAACCTGAATCTACCTCTTTACAGCTTCCACTCATTGTTCTTAATTCCATCCTTTTAGGCCAGGTAGAAAAAAATACATATGTAATTGCCTTTCCACATTATAAGTCTGAATTCTTGAAAACTGAATGCTTGAAAGTCATGTCCTTATAATTCTTCTCTCCAATTTCTTCCTTTGATCCTCATGTGCTCTATTTTCCAGTTCCTTCTACATTCTGTTTGCTGTCCTCCAAGTGTCAACATCCTTCCAAAAATGCCCTACCCATAATGGAACACTTCCAGTATGGTCTGTGAGCTCCCCCATTGTAGATCCAGTGCTTCTATTCATGTTACCTAAGACTATATTAGATATTTTGGCTTTCTTGTGATTACTGTTAACTCCTATTGGCTTTGTGATCCACTTAGGTCTTTTTTCTTATGAATTCTTGTCTAGCTACACCTCCCCATCCTATATTCTTACTGTGTTCATATACAACTTTGTTCTTGTTGCTCTCGACTTAACCTTATTAGATTTTTCCCATTTTTCTAACTTTTCAAGATCTCTTTGGATTCATATTTGATCATCCTCTATAGTCCTCCCAAATGTGTATCATCCACACATTTGATAAGGATGCGTTTTCAGCCAAGTCATTAATAAAAATAACTAATAACTCATTAATTTTTAAAAATTTAAACAGAACAGTATAAATAACTGATTCCTGAGACACTCCAATATAGACCGCCCTCTGGGACAAAAGTGATCAATCATTACTCTTAGTTTCAGTCATTCTACTAGTTTTGAATTATTAAAATGGACTGTCATCCAGACCTCATATATTCATCTCACCCACAGGGTCAGGTTGTCAAATGCCTTACTGAAATTCAAGTAAGATATATTTATGCCATGCCTCTGTTCAAATAGGGTAGCAATTCTATCAACCAAGGAAATAAGATCCTTTTAGCACAACCTATTCTTGATGAACTGACACAGTTTTTAGTAAACACTACTTCCCTTTCTAAATATTTACAAGCTATGTCTTCAGTGATGTTTTAGAATTTTGCTAGAATCCAATTAGCCTACCTAGCCTATGGTTTGAGGTATACATTGCTTTCCTTCTTTTAAAAGATAGATCCAATATTTGTTCAGATCTGGTCCTACAGAATCTTTTCTATTTTCCTTGATTTAAAAACAATCATCCAGAGAAACTCAGTAGTGAAACGTCCACTACTTGTTTTTTTTCAGTGTTTGGAAAATTATGTCCCTGGGCCCAGTGACTTGAGGACCTCATTGAGGGTAGTTAGCTACTCAATTAGCTTTGGTTGCAACTCTCTATGAATCATTTTTGTCCTGCCATTCTCAGTCCAAAGATCATTCTCCTTAATAAGAAATAAGGCCAAAAGTTGTATATTTCTACCTCCTCTCTTCTCCACTACTAGCAGCCATCCTAGCCTTTATTTGATCTTCCCCTTGACAGCAGCATAGCTAACCTAGTCTCTTGTTTCCATTGGCATTCACTGCCACCAGTGAGCTCTAGCCTTCAGCCCCTCTTCATACAGAATGATACTACTCTTTTGTATCTATCTTCCCTTACTTGCCCTTCTGCCTTTTCTTCATTTCTTTCAAGTCCAAGCTCATTATTAGCTTCAATCTTCTCAGTGAAATATGAAGCAGAGTTATCTGCAGAGCTCACAACATCTAGAGCTTGAAAAGAGGTCATATAGTCCATCTAGGTCAAGAAAATGAGGTTCCTGAAAGTTCAGTGGCTTACTACCACAGATAAAGTCAGAGAGCTGGGGTTCAAACTGAGGCCCTCTGCATCTAAATTCATTGCCCTTTACCACTATGCCATTTTGACTCTCCTTTTGGGACTTGGAGAGGGGTTTATTGGTTAGGAAGGAAAAAAGTGAAGTTTGCAATATGCTGTGGGAAATTATGTAAATAGTTGATGGGGTAAGGTACAAGGATTACCCAGCAGCATTGAAGACTTAGCTAAATTTATGTCACAGAAATTGGTAGATGTTGAAGTCAATGTAATTTCATTATTTAATCCCTTCATTCAGCAGTCATGGAGCAAGAATGAGGAATCAGTGATGGAGTTTATATAGATGCTTAGATTAGAAATGGTGGAAAGTCAGGAGGACAAGGAGTTTTAAGGTCAAAACTAAAGTAACATTTAAATAGCCAGCCTGAGATCCATACCCCAGCCAATGAAAGTGGAGTGTTGGTCATATAAAATTCAGGAAAAAGCAATGACTAAAGAACTGGATAGTCCATCAAGATTGAGGAGTAGATTTAGCATGAATGAAAAGGAAGAAAGATACATAGGAGCCTATGGTAAGAGGGTAGAGTTTCAGAGTTGGCACCATTCCAAAAGATGGTGAGGTATAATGAGTGGTCCTTGCTGATCAGTGGCTGAAGTAGGGCCAGAGAGTAGAGGAAGCTGTCAGATGCAAAGAAATTAAAGAACTTATGGAAGGGAATGGGGTATACCAAAAAATCTGATCCAGGTTCTGAAGTCAATCATTCAATCGATAAGTATCTATACAAAAATAAGATAATCCCTACCCTCAAGGAACTTTTGATTTATTGGACATTGAGATGGTTTTGAGGGTGACCCAGAGATCAGTGGATAACAACAGGAATAGGGATTCAAGGAGGGTCAACTACATGAATTTCACAGGTAAAATGTCCCTGAGGGATGATGGTTAAGGAATGATCTTTGTTTAAGGTATAACATTGCCTCTGACAGAATAAGACTTGTTAAGAATGTGGGTCTGTTTTCTAGATTGATATTTTCATTGAACATTTTTCAATTTACTTATTCAGTAAAACTATGTCTGTTATCATTACATAAAAACCTTTATTTCTTTCCTTTTTACTTTGTTGTTTAGGATAGACCAAGACATAGAAAAAAATCATACAAAGCTCAATTCAGGTTTTCTTTAGCTATGGGAGATCTATTTAGCAGTAAATAAGATTTGTATAAGCAGGGAGGAAGGCCCAGAGAATTTCGGGTGGAGACTCTCTAAGATACCAAGATGGGTGATCTGTTCCTAAAGTCAAGGAAGTCTTCGGTTCAGGTCCTACCTGTCTGTTATGTGACCCTGGATGAGGCAACTCTAAGACTTGAAGTTGCAAAGTGGGTGGCAATCTGCATTAGCAAAAGGAGTTTCTTCAACAGGAGATCCCTATGCTGATGAAATCACAGGCCCAGTCCAAAACCCAAGCAAAACCAAAAAACCTTTTGGTGGTGTGATATTCCAATTTTACTGGTTAGATCCAAGAGGCCTCACTAGAGCTCTACTGCTAGGAATACTCAGGGATTTGAAAGGATCGGTTGTGACAGTTCAGGTACTGCCACCCTGGAGCTAGAAATCAAAGAAATCAAAGGAAATGGAAATGAGTGACAGAGAACTCCCATACATAATCAGTAAAGTGGTCAGTCCCACTCTCTCTCTCAGGCAGAAGAGGCTCAAAGTCAGCCAACTACCACCCTTACCAACTGTGTTTTTGCACCTCTTTCTGTGGGCATGGTCATCATGAAATCAAGGGTCCTTGTCACCCCTCCCATCAGCTGGCAGTGCACTCCCATGGGGCTGTTAGTTCATGCTGTAGCCTGAGTCCCATCCTTGCAAAAAGCTTCACCATTAACTGTCATCAGTTCTACATTCCATCCTCACCAAAATGGTTCTCTCAGAGGCTTTGTGGGATAACAATGTCACGTGGAGCTTTCAGTCGCTTTGAACTGCTACAATCCAATTTGATGTTTTTTCAGTGCCTCTTTTTCTTCCTTCTCCCCAACCCCTTTCCAAATAAGAGCTGTACTTTTAATTTGCCAAGCTGTGCTATAATGCCATAGAAGGCTCCTTTAAGGATAATTGGATGAGAAACAAATTAGACTTTATTCCTATTTAGCTAAGAAAAAAATAAACATCTGGTAAATTGACACATTTGGCACATTATTCCTTACCTGGGTACTTTTTTGCCCGATCGGCTATGGCATTATTAATTTTTGACTTGGTAATCCAACTTTACTGGCATTAAAAAGAAAATGGGGGGAATAAAGTAGAGTTGGAAGATCTTTTCTCTTCAATATACCAAATAAAATTGAGCTTGGGAATGTAGGAAATCCTTTCCATTGAGGTCTTCAGTTGATCTCAAATTTTGCCAAATGACCTTTAAATTGGTGGTCCTGACTGCCATTTCAAGTTCCGAAGCTATTCTCTTGAAGGATTCTCTTAAGAGGAGTGACAACCTGCTGTGTTTGGATGAAATAGAATAGAGAAAAGAGTTCAAATGATTTTTAGTGAATCTCAGAGATCCACAAAAGACATTTACTGGATTTGGGAAATGGACATTGAGAACAAAGCCCACAGGGATGTCTGCTAAGTGGGCAAAAGTCCTGAGGAGACAATCAGGTATAGCTGCTAAGCCTCCCTGCTAAGCCATCTAACAGTCGATCTCCTACTGCTTTGCAGTTTGCCAATGGGCCGTATCTTAACCTGAATGTGTAGTTATAGGCCGAAGTTCCTGGGTTTCCTATGTCCAAATCTGATTGAAATGTTGGATTAGCAAGTCAATTGGGCCTGGTCTCAAACTTTGGACAAATGCTAAATTCCCAGAGTTTGGCCAGCATCATGGATAGGAGATCAGGCCTGTTGTAAGTATGCTTTCTGTGCTTGAAATACTCTGCTTTTCCATTTTTTTTTTCTCCTTTTATCTGCTTTCTTTGCTCTTCCCTTTGGAGGCAGTGAAAGTGGCCGGAGCACTCCCAGTTTATCCATGTATTCAGACAGCAAACCTTCACCTTCTACCTATCAGCAGGCTCCTAGACATTTCCATGTGCCAGGTAGGCATTCAGGGCTCTGCTTTGATCTCTTCCTGCCCTGTCCTTGTGCTCCGTTTGTCCTCTCCTATCTTGTTGGGGGGTTGAGTTTCCTGTGTGAGTGGCAGAATGAAGACTGAAAACCCTTCTCTCACTTTGGATAAGTTTTCTTGCTACTAACCAGTGGAGGGGGAGGGGAAAGAGGTTGGGAGAGAAGGGATTCCTGTTGTATTTCCTGGGCATAGCAGAGCTGTACAAAGAAGGAGCACGGTGTTCGTGTCAGCACATGGACACATAGAAATGGGTCAGAGGAGGGGGGCAGAGAGTACACACTGCCACTCTCAAAGAAAGACAAGGCCTCATTTAATTAAAAAGACAACCTATCAATGCACCAACACCCCTGAGTCCATGGGTCTCCTCATTCTAGGAAGATTCTCCTGCTTAATGCCTATGTTTTGTCTCTGACTCCCCAACTTCCTCATCTTTCCCTTGGACTCTGGCATTACCAAGGAACTCTAATTCCTGATCTGACCTGGATTCTCCTTCCTCCTTTTCTTGAATTGCTCACTAGCCCCATGGCCCCTTCCCACCACCCATATCTGGTGAATGCCCTGATTATCACATATGCTGCCCTTCAGTAGGAATCTCATGGCACCATCTAATTCTACCCTTTCTCCTAGAGACCTAACCCTCTTTGTGGTGGCAGAGTGTTCTTTCCATGCCCTTCAACTTTTGAGGTCCCAAACTGGCCAAGGACCAGCATGCCTACTGTGCACCATCTCCTGCTCTGCCAGGTCATCAGTGCTACAGGGTCAAATAGGCATGGGGGCTAGAGGAGATAAAGAATTCACACTTGTCTATGTAATCGTTCTTTTTAAAACTCTCTAAAACCTTAATTCTAAAGTATCATTTATTTTTAATGATAGTAAATGAGGCATTTATATATATATATATATATGTTTGTATGTATGTATGTATATATACATATATATATATGTATGTATGTATGTATGTATGTATAGTAGAGAGAATTCTGAAGACCTGAGTCCAAACTCCAGTTCCACCTCTTATTAATTGTGTGATTTGGGGCCAATCACATCCCCCTGAACCTTAGTTTCCCCATCTGAAAAACGGGGATAATGATATTTGCACCATCTCTTTATGTAGAGTTGTATGGAAAACACGTTATAAGTTGTAAAGTGTAAAGGAATTATAATTATAGAAACCTAGGAGTACAAATGTGGGTGCTGGCTAGATGATGGCATTCAATTTCTGTGCTCAAGAAATGCCTGAAAGTATTTAATATGTCTAAACTTAAAACTTCCATTATTACCACCTTAAAACTGAGTACACTCAATGATGTAGATGTGACTTGACTCAGCAACAGATGTTCTATTTAATTTTCTCTACGTAAGGATATCTGTGGTTGTTGCTGCTGTTTTTTAATTACTCAGTGGGCAGGAGGCCATTGTGGTGATACCAAACGGTGTGATGAATGAAGCTGTTTTGTTTTGTTTTGTTTCATCTTGTTTTGTTTTAAGAAATAAAGTGAAATTGTCACAACTGCTTGCTCACTCTTTTGTCCTTTCCTCTCTTTTCTTTCCTCTTCCTCAGACTCTGGAGTAAAAGATAACATCTATAGAAAACCTCCCATCTACAAACAGAATGGTAGAATCTGCTTTCCTCTTCCTTCAAGATTTCATTGTTGATACTGCTATTTTCTGCATGTCTTCTGTATGCCTATTTACAGCTGAATCAAATCTCTTTTGTTCTGATGAATGATCATTTCAACTCAACAGAAGCAGCTATGGTTTCCTGTCAAGTACACTAGATTGGAGTCAGAAGACCTGGGTTCAAATTATGGCTCTGCCTCTTTAAAAAACAACAACAATAGGGCAGCTAGGTGGCGCAGTGGATAGAACACTGGCCCTGGATTCAGGATGACCTGAGTTCAAATCTGACCTCAGACACTTGACACTTACTAGCTGTGTGACCCTGGGCAAGTCACTTAACCCCAATTGCCTCACCAAAACGCAACAAAAACAACAACAACAACAACAACAATCCTTGGGCAAATTCCTTCCATTCTCTGAGCACCATATGTAGAAAATAGATGGGGGGGCAGCTAGGTGGCGCAGTGGATAAAGCACCGGCCCTGGATTCAGGAGTTCCTGAGTTCAAATCCGGCCTCAGACACTTGACACTTACTGGCTGTGTGACCCTGGGCAAGTCACTTAACCCCCCATTGCCCCGCAAAAAAACAAACAAAAAAAAAAACACAAAACAAAACGAAAATAGATGGAATGCTCTCTAAGGTGACATCTTAGCCAGCTTTAAATCCTATTTTTCTAAGACATAAATAACCTAAATGTTAATTATATAAAGGCACTGCTAGGATCTTGAGAGTCATGTTTTCAGAAACTACAGGAAAAGAAATTCAGCATATGAGTAGTTACTCAACAAAACCCTTGAATAGTAATGATCTTAAGGAAACATTGTGCAGATGTGAAGGTGCATTGAGATTTCAAGCCAAGCAAGAGCCTGGATCTGAGAAAGACCCATCCAGAAATTGACACAGGCTCCATTTTTAAAGGGTTTTTGGTGGGACCTTGGACAATTCACTTAGCCTCACAATGCTTTGGGCCAAAGGAGTCAGACTCATAACCACAATTTCCCAGTGTAGCCTGAACCAGATAAAAATACAATCAGGAAATGTTTAATAAAATAAATAAAAGAATAATACAACATAGGTAATATTAATTTATGATTTCCTAAGGCAATATGCAGCCAGTGCATTTCTACTTGAGTTTGACACCATTGCTTTGCTAAAGTCTTTAAGACTGCAAGGTGAAGAGAAGGTGCCAACCTGTATTGATAGACTGAGTTGCCTTACCTGAGAGTTCCAAATACTAATGAAATAACAGGTTTATTCCCTTTCTCTTTCCTTTGAAGGGGGAAAGATATTTTAGGATCACTAAAAGAAACCTAATTAGTGCCCAGAAATAGATATTGACTGATTTAATAGGTAACTAATGTGATTTAACTTTATTCTAAGGGGGTGGGGATAGAAAATGGGGAATGAGGGAAAAGATTTCATTCACTCAATTTATTTCTTGCCACTTGATGACAAAATTAATTATTTTATTATAAATTAGCATACTTACTTTCTCCCCAGCTGCACCGAACTCCTGTTTAAAATTTTGTTTTGGGGGCAGCTAGGTGGTGCAGTGGATAAAGCACCAGCCCTGGAGTCAGGAGTACCTGAGTTCAAATCCGGCTTCAGACACTTAACACTTACTAGCAGTGTGACCCTGGGCAAGTCACTTAACCCCAATTGCCTCATTAAAAAAAAATTTGTTTCATCTTCCCAGGCAGGAATATATATATATATATATATATATATATATATATATATATATATATATATATTTTTTTTTTAATAGTGTGAACTGGCAGACAGCTTTTTTCCAGGCTTCTCTTCAGGCTTTATAGAATCCCAACATGTTAGGGCTGAAGCAGAAGCCTTAAAGCAAAATAGATAGAACATCCAATTGAAAGGAACTTTACAGATCATTTAGTCCAAGTCTCATTTTCCAGATGGGGAAACTGAGGCCAGGAGAAGTCAAGTAATAAAGAAATGAATATCTTTCCATAATGGTGCCTTGGTTCCTATTCTAGGACAGGTTGGACTAGATGACTGTTCAAATTCCTTCTGCTTCTAAGATTCTGCATGGGATACTGAATCATGAGATTCATCGGATACTCTGATGAAAGAGCCTCAAAACATTCAGTCCTGCTATAAAAAGTATTAACCATACCTTCATAGGATCACAGGAATTAAAAGTGGAAGGTATCTTAGGAACTGTTTAGTTCAATTGCCTTATTTGACAGAGCAGGAAACTGAGGCCTAGAGAGGTTAAGCAACTTGCCCAAGGTCACCCAGGGATCGTCAGAGCCCAGATTCAAATGCAAGTTCCCCGACTCCAAATCTAGTGCTCTTCTCTCTGCATCACACTAAGTGGGTTTCCTCATGTGGGTGGTAAGTTCCTCGTCTGTCAAGTATTATTCTAAGAGATTTGACATGCTAAAGCCTGAAATGTATTTTCTTGCCTTTTTTTGATGGAAGGGTAGAGTTTGAAGGATGAAAATTCTAAATCCAGCTCTTTTTGTGTTTTTAATCTGTGTATTAATTTGTCTCTTATTTAAATGCTGATCAAATCTATTTTTTAAAGCCAGCAGAGTGTCCAAATTCTTTTGTGTTATAGTAAATATTATTGACAAAAATAATGAGGGCATGGATTAATTTGGGTATCTGACATTTGCTATAGAGTCTCCAAATGTCAGTTGTAAGGGACAAGAGAAACCTTCTAGTCTGACCCATAGCTGAATAAGAATCACCTCTGTAAAGTACCCAAAAAGTAGTCATGCAACCCTAGATTTGGAGACCTTTATTGAGGGGAAACGAGACAACTGATTTTACTTTGGGACTCAAGCCTAGGAAAACACATATCGCCAGTTTGCAGCATCAGCTGTGAATTTTTTTTTTTTTTTAGTGAGGCAATTGGGGTTAAGTGACTTGCCCAGAGTCACACAGCTAGTAAGTGTTAAGTGTCTGAGGCTGGATTTGAACTCAGGTCCTCCTGACTCCAGGGCCGGTGCTCTATCCACTGCGCCACCTAGCTGCCCCAGCTGTGAATCGTCTATCCTCCAACCCTAACTAGCTAGGGCAATCCGTCTCTCTCTGATTTCCCCTCAACCACACGTAAACATACCCACACCAACAGGGCCCTTGGAAGATAAGAAAAGCCTGCTTTCTTGAGCCTAGTGTCTGAGGTAAAGAAAGTACAGACTTCACATAAGACCTGGACACCAATGATACAGAATCCCTGCAGGCGAATATCCTCACATTACAGAAAGTAGCCACTCTGTGTTAACTTCTCAGAAAAGCTGAAGAGGGGCTAGAAATAATAATTTACATCCTTTCTGGCTTAAGATCTCACAAAGAGCTTTTCTCACAAAGCCCTGTAAAGTATGTAATCGAAGTATTACTGTGCTCACTTTACAGATGAAGAAAATAAGACTCTGAGAACCAAGATTTATACTCCAATTCTCTAAGTCCATTGGTCTTTCCACTGCATGAGCAGAACAGGATAGCACCAGGAGATGCTGACCCTGGTCCACCAACTTATTTCCAAGGGAAGGCAGCTACTAATCTATGATTGGCACTGGAGCCAAGATTCTTTTTTGTACCCTCTTGGTTTTATCCTTCTTCCCCAGAGATTCCTCACTGGAGGGCTGAAGTTGGTTGTTGGCTGTGAAGGCAGTAAGCCGACAGTTGCCCTAAAATGGTCTGTCTTAATTGACCTTAACCAACAAAAACTATTTTTAAAAAGCTGGCCTTGGAAACTACCACTCAGCACTTGTGCCAAAACCAGTTGTATCACTGGATCTCAGGAAAAGTGAGTTAGATGTTTTGTGCCCTATTAATATTTCTGGATGTTTTTCCTGGAGGAAAATGTATCAATATTTACATTCAGAAGGAAGACAAAAGACAAGTCTTCTCAATGAGCTGAATAGTCAATAGCCCCTGGCAGTGCTTTTGTTGAAGAAATCAAATTGGAAGGAATTTATTTCATTTCTTTTAAAAATTGGCTTGGCAAGTAAGAGGAGCACTGAGAAAATTGAAACTAGGACAGCTTTTGAGTTACAAAATCCCAGATTCTGTTTGAGAAGTGTACTCATGTCTGATGTCCTACAAGACATTTGCCTGGAAATGGTTATTTTTTTCTCAGACAAGCAGATTTTCCTATGTGTTCTATTTTCTTATTACAAAATTTTTTTTAATTAAGTGTGTTTTTCTAATTAATAAAAAGAAAAGTTAGACTTAACCCTAGGACCATTTCCCACTGTGTAAAACATCCCCATCCATGCTGTTGCCATAGTCTTCATTAGAAGGTGCCATGCTGTCTGAAGCTTAGAAATGGTTGTTCTCAGGAATCCCAGTGAGTCGCCACTTCAAAAGAATGGTCATATTGTTGTAACAACAGGAACACTAGTTGTTAGTGACACAGAAAGAATGATTCACTAGAAGGAGATTTGGATTTAGAGTCTGAGAGCTTGAGTTTGAATACTGACTCCACTAATTATTTTTTATGACCTTGGGCAAGTCACTTTCCCTCAATGAATTTCAGTTTCCTCTTCTCTAAAAATAGTCAGAATACCAGGCAACTAAGATCTCTACCAGGTTCAAAATCCTATGATGTCCTACCACACTGAAAAGCTTTGAATGTTAGCCTCACAACAACAGACAGATGATGAGAGCTGGGTTTCTAGTTCATCCCCTTCAGTCGGATTTCACATAAAAGAATAGAACAGCTGAGAAAGGGAATGAGGATTCAGAAATGGACATGACCAGTGACTTGACCTGTGTTGCAACTTAAAACTCTCCTGAGGCATTTTCCAATATAATTTGGCATGAACACTTAGAATTTTGAAATTAATTAATAGATGCCTTCAAGATTGATTTAGAGATTCTGGGAACATGGGAGGAAATAAAGGGACAGTAAGGCTCATTTTGGAGCCAAAGAAAGAAGGAAAATGAACTTCTTTTCTTACCAAATAATTAACATGTATAATAAGTGTTTTATGTCTCGGGGGAGGCTGCCTGCTACAAGAATGGTTCTGGTAATAAAAGGTCAGAAGTGAATGACAGGGGGCAGCTAGGTGGCTCAGTGGATAAAGCACTGTTCCTGGATTCAGGAGGACCTGAGTTCAAATCCGGCCTCAGACACTTGACACTTACTAGCTGTGTGACCCTGGGCAAGTCACTTAACCCCCATTGCCCCACAAAAACAAACAAACAACAACAAAGAAGTGAATGACAGTTTTGTTTTGCTCTGTTATTAAAAGCAAAATGGTAAACTACAGCCCAGTAGCAAAAAGTCTGGGGCCACACAAAATAACCCTCAAGATCCAGGTGTCACCTTTTGGTGCAGGTACCAGTGACAGGATCACGTATGTAACAGAAGGTGGAATGTAAGAAGAACATTAATGGTCATTTGATCCACAAGACCATCTAGCATCCAAAAGGTGAAACAGGCAAACCTGGTCTGAGATGGTCAGGCAAGAATCCAGGCAAGTGAGTGTCCAAATGATAAAAGAACTAGAATTCCAATTGTAATCACTCAACATAAGGACTGCACCCATAAATAGTGTTTCTCGATAACCCTTTCCCCTCGATTTAAATGAGCAACAGCTGTGGACTGCTCCTTGCCACTGCTAAAGACTGTTATAAGGGAGACAGCTGAGTTTAAGCAGAGGCAATAACTGGCAATCAATGGTTAAGAGCCAAATAATGTAGCATCATCTTCAGAAGAGGGAAGAATCTGTAAAATCTCAAATAGTTAAGGAAGAAAAACTTCATGGAGGAAAAGGGGATGGGAAGGATTGGCAGAATATGGATGGAGAAGGGGAGAGAGAAGGACATTCTAGGTAGGAAATAGGCAAGAAAAGATATATAGATGTGAATGAGCATGGTGAGTTCATGGTGATAAAGTGAACTAATAATGAGAAATAAGCTTATACATTGTTGTTGTTCAGTTGTGTTAGACTCTTTTTGACTCCCTTTGGGGTTTTCTTAGCAGAGAGTTTGTCATTTCGTTCTCCAGCTCATTTTTACAGATGAGGAAACTGAGGCAAACAGAGTTAAGTGATTTGCCAAGGTTCACCCAGGTAGGAAGTGTCTGAGGCCAAACTTGAACTTATGAAGATGAGTTTTCCTCATTCCAAGCACCTTGTTCTATCCATTTTGTCACCAAGTTCCTAAGGTTATATACACAGGGCTTTGAAAATCAAGCAAGTGATCACACACTCTCAAATTTTTGGAAGGAACCTAAATAGTCAACCAGTCCAAAATGTACCTGAATAGCAACTCCTCCACAACATCCCCAGTATGCTGTCACCTGTTTTCCACTTGCAGATCTGCAGTGATGGGGAACTCACTTCCTCCCATGGCAGCCCATTCTATTTTTTTTGGCGGGGCAATGAGGGTTAAGTGACTTGCCCAGGGTCACACAGCTAGTAAGTGTCAAGTGTCTGAGGCCAGATTTGAACTCAGGTCTTCCTGAATCCAGGGCCAGTGCTTTATCCACTGCACCACCTAGCTGCCCCTGGCAGCCCATTCTAAATGTGTATAGTTGTAATTGTTAGGACATTTTTCTTTATATTAGCCTAAATCTATATCTGTGCAGCTTTCACTCATTGACTCTCTGGGCCAAGCAGAATATGACTAATCTCCCTTCCATATGATAGCCCTTCAGATAATAGCTTACTAGTTATATTGATTGATATCTCTCATTTGATCCTTCAAACAACCCTGGAAAGAATACATTCTTATATTTATTTTCCCATTTTACCAATGAAGAAACTGAGGCAGACAGCTGTTAAGTGACTTACCCAAGGTCACATAGGGGGTAAATGACTGAGACCATATTTGAACACGTCTCCCTCATTCCAGTTCCAGTGCTCTATCCATTGAGCCATCTACCTAGCTGCCACTATTACAGGCAGCTATCCTGTATTCTCAACTCAGAGAGTAATATGATGAAAAGACTATTTAAATTACTTAAAATTAGTTACATTGCAATGTCAAAATTAGTCTGGCAGTGGTGAACAAGATAGATTGGTGTTTTCTTCTATAGGCAGGTAATTTCTCTTTTGAAGAACTTGTTGGATACATTCTGTGATCCCTGTAGTTGAGACCAAAGTTCTGTCTTTGACTGACACATCAATGTACTGTCCAGAAAGATCTTTGTTCTCACAGATTTTAAGCTGAGGGATATACTCAAAACAGCACAATTTGCTTTAATAACCCATTATGGCTCTGCAATCCATGGATTAATCCAAATCTTTTTGATACCTGTACTTCCAATTTCTTTTCTTTATGATAGACTATTTGCGGCTATTTAGAATAACAGATTCTGAGAGTCAAACAAGGGCCTTAGAAATCAGCAAGTAGAACCTGAAGCATGAATCTTCTGTACACCATCCCCAGCAAAGGGTCATGAGATTTAAAGACCTACAGTCACAGAGAACCAGCTCTCATGAAAGGCAGTCCTCCTGGACAGTGTGGAGCAGTAGGATTGCTGGCTCTGGGGTCAGAGGGCACAGGTTCAAATCCCTCTGACCCTTAGTACCTATTTGACCTTTTTTTGTTGTTCTTCAGTCATGTCCAATTCCTTGTAACCCCATTTGGGTTTTCTTGGCAAAGATATTGGAGTGGTTTGCCATTTCCTTCTCCAATGGAAATCACTTAACTTCTTCCCTGGGACTCCCTGCATCTGTAAGATAAGATAAGATGGTGGTACCAGATAACCTCTGTAGTCTCTTCCAGCTCTAGACCCATGATCTTATGATCCATTGTTGGCTAGCTCTTATTGTTAAGAAGATCTTCCTTAAATTAAGCCAAAACTCTCTATGTTTTCTTCCCTGATTTACCACCAATTACTCTTAGTTCTGTTCCCTGGGACTAAGCAGAATAAATCTGATATTTCATCTACATAAGAATTGTAAGGGGCTAAAATTCTAGCTGTACTATCTAAAGTATCTAATGAGTGGTCGCCAATAAATTATAAACTTTAGCTAGAGTTAGACTTTTAAGCATTTAAGGAGAATAAGAATTTTGTAAAGAGAGAGAGAAAGGCCTAGATTCCTCTGTCTATTAAAGGGAGAGAGCATTCCTAGCTCTGCTCTCCACCAGAGTCCACAGGAAAGAAAGTGAGTCAGAGTGCCAGCCTCCCCCTTCTTCCTCCCACAAGCAAATGTCACTTCCTGACGCCAAAGAAAAGACGCATGGTCTTGCCCTCAGAGACCTTCACCTCATGGAGGAGCTTTTCTACAGTAAGTCTCCAGCAGTCCAATCGTTACAGTATCCATCCCTTATTTAATGATAGCTATCTTTCCCTACCCTGTCCTGTCTTTTAAACATCCCCCACTTAATTAAAAAACAAAACAAAACACTATGGGGGCAGCTAGGTGGTGCAATGGATAAAGTACCGGCCCTGGATTCAGGAGGACCTGAGTTCAAATCCAGCCTCAGACACTTGACACTTACTAGCTGTGTGACCCTGGGCAAGTCACTTTACCCTCATTGACCCGAACAACAACAAAACAAAACAAAAACAAACCCTAATCCTTGATTAGCATGGTTTACAGTCTACTTACCATCCTTTAGACACATTTAAATTGTCAATGTTAGTATCTCCTAACTTTTAGTTCCTCAAACTGGACACATCTCCTTATAATAACTAAACAGTATAGAATACAGTGGTGCTATCAACTCTGTCATCATGGATACTAGAATCATATTAATGCAACCTCAGGTTTATAGAAAAAAATGAAAGGCATCCTGGTGGAATAAGTAGAAGGCAGACCTCATACAAGTGGTTAGGTGACAGAACCCCTCAGTGCCTCAGAATGACTTGCTGATCTGAATTGGTGAAGGGAGTTTACATACCAGGACTCCCCCCAAAAGAGAGACAGAGAAAGACAGAGAGAGATGCAGTCATATATCCAGAACAACACAAACAAAAACAACAATAAAAGGTCAAATTTAACTTTTTTTATTCTTCTGACACATTCTGCAGCATGGGAGTTTGTCCGACAATGGCACTATATGCTATTTGCAGTTTGGGTAGCCTATCTTTCTAATTATGAATCCTTGTGCTTTATTAATACAATTAAAAGGCTCGGTTCTCTGGCTTTCATATATTGTTAGGCTTAAGGAAGCTGGAGAAGTGGCTGTACAGTAGAAGCCACTATATGTCAGTGAGTCTGAGCATACATTATACGAATCGTTTTGTTGTTGTCGTTGTTGTTTTGCAGGGCAATGAGGGTTAAGTGACTTGCCCAGGGTCACACAGCTAGTAAGTGTCGAGTGTCTGAAGACAGATTTGAACTCAGGTCCTTCTGAATCCAGGGCTGGTGCTTTATCCACTGTGTCACTTAACTGCCCCCTAAATCCTTTTTTTAAATCCTTTTTTTTTATGAGAAGGAAGCAGAATGGTATCATTCACTGAATTTTCTTAATGAAGCAGAACTTTCTGATTCTTCAGGGACCCTTTTCACTTTCACCAAGAAAGTATGATGGGTGGGTGGGTTTTATTTCAAGTAGAAAGTTATTTCCCGTTTGAAACTAATGAAATGTTGGTGTTACAAAATTTGACTTCTCACTTTCAACTGGGGGCTTTATCTTGTCCAAGTTCAGCATCCCAGGCCAGTATTTGCAAAATACCTGACCTACTTTCTGTCTTATCCTTGGAGAGGTTTGGGAGAGAATATCCCTGGAAATATCCAAGATGACCCTTCTCCCTTGCCCTCACAAAGGCTCAGGTAATGGTACAATGCTCCATTGTATAGTCAGTACCACATGATGTTCATTTCTAGGCAGAGCTTCAGGATGGAAATTTGAGGGAATTTAATCAAATGGAGTGCAGCTGAGTGGCAAAATGGAAAGAGCAATGGGCTTGGAATTAGGAAGACTCATCTTCCTGAGTTCAAATCTAGCCTCAGACACTAGCTATATGACCCTGGGCAAGTCACTTAAACCTGTTTGCCTCAGTTTCCTCATATGTAAAATGAGCTGGAGAAGAAAATGGCAAACTATTCCAATATTATCTTTGCCAATAAAATCCCAAATGGGCTCACCAAGAGTTCAATATGACTGAAACAACTGAACAACAACAATCAAGTGGATCAATTCACTGAGTTAATGATCTATAAATCTAAGAAAGAATGAAGGTAATAGGTATTTATATACTCAAATTGACACTGGGAAATTCAAGTCACACTTTAGAGGAGGTCATTTCATTTGTAGTTTTTGAATCATTAATCAGTAACAATGGAAAATGAAAGGCTAACAAAACAGGAAATGAAAGCTTTACTCCACTCATGTCCATCCCTTTCTGAGCTATTCTGTTCTTTGCTATGAAATCCAACTGAGAGAGGAAAAGTGTTAGCCCAGCTCACATCATCTGTCTATTGTTGTTAGGCCAACATTCAATGCTTTCCACTGTGGTAGGACATCATAGGCCATCAAGCTTGGAAGGATCCTACTGGTGCTATATTCTGACTCCATTATACTCATATACTTAGATATTATTTAAAATCCTTAGTAGATAAAATGGATGAAATACTTTCTAGAAGACCTGTTTCCATTGAATAGAGTTTCATTCTTTGTAGATATTTGTTCATTGTATTCAGTATTTTATGGAGAATTTTCAAAGCCATTTTCATGTCATCATTTTCCTTTTTTATAGTAATACATTAAAATTAAGTTGATTTAAAGCTAAGGTGCTTTCCAGCACTCTCATCATCTTGGAATGCATCCAGAAGAGAGCAACTGGAGACAATATCGTATAATGTATTGACGGAAAGAACAAAAAATGTTTAGCTTGGGGAAGGGCAGGCTGAGAGCCAGGTAGACCAGAGACATGATTGTTACTTTAAAATATTTGGGCAAATATCATGTGCAAGAGGAATTGGACTTCTTCTTTGTTAAAACTGTTCAAAAGTAGGATGGGTAGCTTCCCATCTTCCCAGCTTCCAGCAGGGTTGGGATGAAAATTTCTTTTAGGTGCTTTTGATGGGATTCATGTTTAAGTTCAGGCATGGATTGAGCTAAATGGCCTTCAAGTCTTTTATCCTATGATTCTGCAAAGAATTGGGCTTAATACTTATGCGTAGGGGCAGCTAGATGGTGCAGTTAATAAAGCACCAGTCCTGAATTCAGGAAGGCCTGAGTTGAAATCTGGCCTCAGACACTTGACACTTACTATGTGTGAGACCCTGGGCAAGTCACTTAACCCTCATTGCCCCACCCCAAAAAAATACTTATGCATGTTTTTTAAAATGGCACCTTTCATAATTTAGCATTTTCTTTTGTAAAAACATACTTTAAAACCATCACATACATCCTTTAAAATGTGAGTTGGCTATGTCAACATCTGAAGACGATGTCATTAGGTTATTTTAATGAGGGACTACTTTATTTGAAACCATTGACTGGTCTGCAAGACAGGATTATATATATAACCATGTACAGGCTATTCCTGCCAAAGCCATTTTCTCCGCCTCTGACCTGGCTTGGATTTCATGGACCATCTACTATGCCACTGAAGTCTCCTCCCTCCCTCACCTTTTCAAAACTTGGGTCATAGAGCAGAAATGCAAACACCAGAAATGGAATGAAAATTATATTTCTAAATAGAATGTTTCTTCTCTTCTAGTGTCAAAGAAGTCAGATGAAGATGGAAGTTTTGATCCAGATAACCGGAAGGTAATGAGAAAAATGCAGGAATAAATGAAATACACTAGCCAATAATTTTTAAACCAAACAAAGTTAATAGGAATTTTTCAAAAGAATTCTGACAATTAAATTTTTATTTCAGATTTTAAGCTCTAACACCTTAAGATTAATTATGTTAAGACTAAGAAAAGAAGTCCTTTCTACTGAAGGAAGATGATGTAATAGAAGAAACACTGGCCTGAGTCAGCACATCTGGGGTTTACAACTGGTTCTGCAGTTTACCACACATGTGCTTTGGGGCATGTCACTTTCCTCCTTTGGGACTCAGTGACCTCATTTATAAAATGGAAATGATGTCATGTATAGGACCCATCTCATTAAGTTGTTTTGAGAAAGGGGCTTTGTTAACATGTAGATACTATAGAAATGAGAGGCAGGATAGCAGAGTCAGGCCTTAAGGTTAGGAAGGCCTGAATTCAAGTTTTATCTCTGACTTATGCTTGTTATGTGACCCTCAACAAGTCACTTGGCCTCTCACTGGCCCAGGCAACTCTCTAAAACTTTAAGTTACAGAGCAGTTGCCAATCTCTATTAAGAAAGGCAGTTTCGGGGCAGCTAGGTGGCGCAGTAGATAGAGCAAGGCCCTGGAGTCAGGAGTACCTGAGTTCAAATCTGGCCTCAGACATTCAACACTTACTAGTTGTGTGACCCTGGGCAAGTCACTTAACTCCAATTGCCTCACTAAAAATTTAAAAAAAAAAAAAGAAAGGGAGTTTCTTCATTGGAAGGTCCTTATAGAAATGAAATCAAAGGTCCAGTTCAACGTTTTTTAAAAGGCTAGAGAAATGAGTTATTATTTTTTAATGATATCTTATTCTGTTTAAGTGAAAATCTGAATGAAGTGCAGGAATTGACTATATGACCTCTAAGGCCCTTTTCAGTCCAAGATCCTGTGATGATCTGAATCTTTGAAGCTCTTAGGAACATAATAGGGATCTGGGGGTAGCTATGTGGTACAGTAGATAGAAAACCGGTCCTGGATTCAGAAGGACCTGAGTTCAAATCTGGCCTCAGACACTTGACATTTACTGTGTGACCCTAGGCAAGTCACTTAACCCTCATTGCCCTGCAATAAATAAATAAAATAAGTAGGGTTCTTTGAAGTACTTAGGACCCGTTTTTTATTATATTTTGTCCTACAGACATTATTAATCCTATTATAGCTATGCCTTAATGAAAAGTTTCTTCTGTCCTCTTTGCAAATATAAACTCTGGAGAGTTTATATTTATATAAATGATCCATTTTGCTATGATTTTCAATATCTTGCAGCATCCAGATTTTATGTAACATTTATGTAACACAGCCAATAATACCCTTTCCCAAAGATTCATCATGTCTTCAAAGTGACCTTGGGTTCTCTCAGGCTATTCCAGAGGAGTCCAGATTCTGGTACCTTCACTCAAGTGGGAGAGGCTTTGAGTATGGGCCTGAGTCTACTGTTACTGGACAAGGATAGCTAAGACTTCTCACTAGATGGGTCACAGAGGGATTCATTTTAGTCATACAAACGCTTGAAGATGATCTCCTAGTATGACATTTAAGAAGTTTGAGAGACATAGTTTCTGAGTAATTTCATCATTTTATTAATAATAATTTGATGATTATCTAATAATTATAATATGAAACAATCGTAATGTTAGTGTTTATTAATTTTTTAAAAGAGGTCAAATAACTCTCGTGGTGGTGGGCTCACAGTTTATATGTCCTTGGAAAACCAGGTGTTCCTGAGGGTGGTGATCAATTCTGATTGGTTAAAATTAATGTCATATATGAATCACCATTATATTCCCGCAGTATGTGTAACAAACCTCAGTTTCTTCTGAACTACTTTTTTTTCTATTTTTTCTATCAGGGATAGTTCGAGGAGAAAGCTACATTAAGAAATGAAGATAATGTGAAATCAAAAGATAGCAATAAAAAGTAAAATATAAACAAAGTTTAATCTTCCCATCTGTAAAATGGAGATGGGAAAATCACAGTGTGGAAAGGAGAAGGGGACTAGATCTCAAATGTCAGATCTCTGACATTCTTTGAGTCCAAAGGTCCACACAAATGGGAATTTTCATATATTATGCTTGCTTAAGATGAAATAGCCCTGTACTTGAATAGTGACAGAATGGGTATGAATTCAAACACATATACAGGGGTCTTAAAACACAATTTATGTACAAAGACTAGATGATAGCACTCAGCCAGATAGGGCAAGTCCCCTCCTCCTTAAGCTTATATCCTATGGTTCATAGATTGTCTCCTCCTGAGGGTGGGGTTGGGGGTTGGGGAAGGGGTATTCTTAGCTGGCTCAGACTCAAGTTCTCTTTGAAACTCTTAGTCACTGCTTCGCTACAGTTGAGCCATGTCCTAACTCTATTTAACTGGATTCAACATGCAACTGAGCTTATTGTGGTTTACAGCTATACCCCTTTGTAGGCATCAACAGTGATCTCCACCAATAAGGAGAAAGCCCCATACCAAAGGACTTTGGGACTTGGGTTAAAATGGAGGGGGAGGGGGAGAACCATTAAATCTGGAATCAGAAGATCCGGATTTGAATCTTGGTTCAGACACCTACTAGCTATGTGACGTTGGATAAGTCACAAAAACCTACTCATCTATAGATGGAGTAACGGCAACAGTTCTCAAACTTTTTGATCTCAAGATCCCTTTACACTCTTAAAATTGATTGAAAAACCCAAAGAGCTTTTGTTTATGTGTTTTATATCTACGAATATCTACCTTGGTAAAAATTAAAATGTTTTAGTATTATGAAAATAGTTTTGAACTCACAGACCTCCCAAAGGACAGCCAGTGTCCCCAGACTACACTTTGAGAAATGATGGACTAGATAATTCCTTCCCATTCTAAAATTTTATGAACACTGTCAATTTCCACATTTCCCAGTTGTAGGAATTAACTTTATTTATTTTTCTTCTCAGCAAAAGACCAGTTGGTTGTTTCTCAAGGGGGATGTGGACACTAGAACAAACTCACCTGACCTGGATACTCAGTCACTATCTCACAGTAGTGGGACAGAGAGAGACTCTCTTCAGAGAATGCAAGGAGACTTCTATTCACGTGAGTGGTTGTACTAGGGCAACAATTCCTCAATGAAGGGTTGAATGAGGTCAGAGCGAAGATGATGTAGAGAATCCACCCTTTGGTCTGGAGCTAACACTGAGAGCTCCAAGTTGCCTTCTCTAAATCCTCGTCACTATCCCAATGAAATAATGCTTATAGAGCATGGAACCCTCCTAATACACTAAATATCCATGTCTGTATTTTAATTTCCCTGATATAGGCATGTAATTACACCAAAGACCTGTCCTTCTGCAGTTTCTCTGTGGCTCTTGATCAAAAACCGTCAGCAGTGGAGGGAGGCATAGATAGCCAAAAGGATAACCTAGGGCAAAATGCCTTTTCCTTGTGGCCCATTAAGAGAGAATAGTTCCTAGCAGTCAATGAAGAGCTGAATTCCCACAAGAGCATGGTCCAGGTGTATTAAATACCAGGTACTGAATCAATTAGCCCAGAAAAACTTTCAACTCTTTCTGATTAGGTAAAGAAGGAAATGAAACTCTATGTATGAAACACATACAGTAGCTTCATTCATAACTCTATTGGGGATGTTGTGAAAATCATTATGGTTGAATGTAAGACTCTGGGGGGGGGCGTGGACAACCAAGATGCTTGAATAATTGTGAACTAAGTGCTTTCTAGCATTAGTGTTCAAGAAACATCCAATGTAACAACCAACATGCAGGGCTGATGGGACAGGATATTTCAACACTGAGCCTAACCCTGGAAAATCTTGAGCCATTCTTTAAAAAGAACAATTTCATCTGGTATAATATCATCATTAATCAGTATTAATGTGAAGTCATAATCAAGTCAATAAGCATTTACTAAGTGCTTGTTATGTGTCAGGCAAGGCATTGTGCTAAGCACTAGGAATACATGAGGAAACAAAAATAAAGACAATTCCTGCCTTCAAAGAGCTTATATTCTAATGGGAGAAGACAACACATGAAAGGATGCTGAAAGGCATTGAGAAGAGAAAGGATTCACAAAGCTTGGTGAAGAAGGAAGGGACAGAATAGGGAGCAGAGCCTGATGAGTGCTGATATAGTGGACATGGTCCATTCAGGCTCTTCCTTAAAACAGAAGTGCTGGGTAGAGCTGACCAATTAGAGAAGGGACCACAGGGGCGGAGAGATCTTCTTGGGTGAGTCCTTGTGCTGAAGGCATCTTCAGGGTTGAGAAGGCTGCTGGCCATGGTGGAAAATGAAGTCTTGAGAGCCGGGTCTAGAGAGGAATGAAAGGAAATCATAAGATCATAAAGTTAGCACTGGAAGATTAGCTAGTCCAATTTCCTCATTATTTAGATAGTGAAACTTAAAGGAGAAGCAACTTTGCCAAAGGCAGATAGACAGTGATGGTATCAAGATTTGGCTTTTATGTTCTTTAACTCCAAACCAAATGCTCTTTCTACTATACTACATGACCAAAACAAACAAAAAAAACTCACAAAAAAGGAAATGTGGGGATTTCATTATTTAGAATTAAATAGAGTATGGAATTCTTAAAATTTACTTTAGGATGTCCATTTCTTGTTTTATATATTCTTATTCTTTGTGGATAGCCCACTTTGGCCACACACACACACACCCCTTAGACTGCATCATCATCATTGCTCGGGAATGGTACCTTTCCCAAGACTGCAAACCTAAAAATTCTAATATCCAAACTCTACCTCTGATCCTTTCACCTCTTCCACTGATTTTCTTATTTTTAATGTGCTTTTCACAATTACCATGAGCTCCCTAAACCCACCTTATGATCTCAGTCTGCCTTCCTTTCTCTCACTTGCCTTTATATACCATCTTGATGCCTCCTCAGGCAGCTAGGTGTTACGGTGGATAGAACAATGTGCTAGAAATTAGGAAGACTCTTTCTGACTTCAAATCCAGCCTCAGACATACCTAATAGCTGTGTGACCCTGGACAAGACACTTAATACTGTTTGCCTCAGTTTCCTCATCAGTAAAATGAGTTGGAGAAGGAAAGGGCAAACCACTTCAGGATCTTTGCCAAGAAAACCCCAAATGAGGTCACAAAGAATTGAACTCAACTGAAAATGACTAAATAACAACAATTTGTCACATTAATAATTCATTTACTACCACCCTAAAATCCCTAGGATTTACTATGTTTCACTCTTCCCAACCCATTAATTCTCAGCTTCCCTGTTTGCCTTATCATTTAATTCTTCTCTCCCATTCACATTCGGCAGAGTGTCCTTGAAGAAAGTTGAAAGTGAGGTGTTTTCACCAACTAACCATACCTAAGCTGGACCCTTCCTGCTACCCCATATTCCACTTCTGCTTTCATTGACTCCTATATCTGAATCCCTACGGTGGCTGGTCAAAAGCTTTTCATCTCCAGCCCCAACGATAATCTCAACATATGACAACTTCCTAGTTCACTAAATTCAAGTTTCAATTCATTCCTCAAAATTTATCATTGGCAGCATTTACTCTTCTCTTTCACTCTGGTCATAGAAGAGGTAACTAATGACACAGAAGCTAATCCTCCTATAATGACTTATGTACTCCAAAGACCCATGCCTCCTCCCTCTCCTCTCTCTCTCTCCCTCTCCTACATTTTCAATCTCTTTCTTTTTGCTAATTTCTTCATAATATGCCTACAAACATGTTCAGTTATTCAATATCCTTTCTATGACTCTTCTGCCCCTCCTGTAAACCATCCCATCATTCTACTTCCCTTCAAAGTCAAACCTTGGGGAAAAAAGATGGCTAGAGCCAATTCATTCACTTCCTTATCTCACTGTCCTCTCAATTCCTTGGTACCTGCCTTCTGTCTCCAGGAATATTGAAAATACTTCCTGAGAATTTATGAAAAAAAAAATGCAAAGGAAGGTGATCTAGCTGTACCAGATCTAAAACTATATTATAAAGCAGCAACCATCAAAATTATTTGGTACTGGCTAAGAAATAGAGAGGTGGATCAGTGGGATAAGTTAGGCACACAAATCACAGCAGAAAATACTCCCTGTGAGGTCACCAGTGAACTCCTACTAGCCAGATTTTTTTTTTCAATTTTCAAGTTACTTGAACTCTCTGCAGTCCCTGATTATGCTGAGCATGCCTTTCTATTAGATACTTCTTTCTTTCTTGAACTTGGAGACAACTTATTCTTGTAACTCTTGGATTATTCCTTCTCTCTTTTGTTGGCTTACCCCCTTCCCTCAAACACCCATGATATGAGTGTTTCACAAGGGTCTGTCTATTCCTGGCCTCTTTTCTTCTTTCTCTACACTCCACTGGGAACATCATTTACTCTTATGTATTCAAGTGTCATCTCTACGCAAATGACTTTCCGATCTCTATCTCTAGTCCTGACCTCTAAAACTATACTCATGTAATTCCAATCACCAAAGGACTCCATATTTGGATGTCTTGCCAAAACTCTAAAATCAACATGTCAATAATTGAGCTTATTATCTTTCAAACAACCACAGCAGCAGCAGAAACTTGTTCTTCCTGCCCACTATTTCCATAAGTAGCACCACCACTTACTAGCTGCATGATTTATATTCAAAACCTTGGAACTATCTTTGACATTTCCCTCTCTTTTCCTTCTCACATCCAAACAATTAAAAAATCCCATTATTCTACTTTTCTGTCTCTCATAGCCATCCCCTCTTCTATTCCTACCATAGTAGAGGCCTTCATCACTGCCCACCAGCATGATTGCAATAGCTTCTTACAACAGGTTCTTTTTTTTTCTATTCTCTCCCTTATCCAGTCTATTCTATGTGCCACACTACCAGGCTTATTTCTTTGTTCATAGATCTTATTGTGTCACTCCTGTGCTCAAAATCCTTTAGTAACTGCCTAGTACTTACCAGGTAAAATTCAAACTTCTTTGTGTAGCATTCAAGGCCCCTCCTACCTTTATAACCTTGACTCAGACAATGACTTCCCTCCAGTCTTTCTATGCTTCAATCATATGTGACTAACCATTTGCTGTCCCTCAAAGATATTTCATGTTTCTCCAGCAATGTAGCTTTTATCACATTGTTCTTTATGCCCCAAAAGCCCTGCCTTCACCTCACCTGTTGGATTTCTCCTTATCCTTTAAAACTCAACTTGAATGCCACTTTTTCCAGGAATCATTTCTTGACTCCTCCCAGTTGGTAACAACCTTCCCACCTTTGACCTAACGTTGTACTTTGTACCTCTCTAGATCCTTTAATCATTTAAAATTTAATTCGGAAATAGGGCAGTTTTCCCACATGACCACTAGATGGCAAACATATATTGTCTTAAAAAAAATCCTTGCTGTGGCTATAAAATTGTAATCATTTCCTGTTTTCTTTAATACTTTTAGAAACTAGTAAGTACCTACTATTACAAAGCACTGACAAGCCCACAGATACAGGAGGGAAAAGTTTTTTTCCCAAAAAATAGTTTTACTTTTAGAGAGATTTACATAAATATGTCTTTATTTAAAGTTTTCTTTCATGGCAGAGCTTTCATATTAGTCCCCTAGACATGTTCTTTGGCACCTACTATTCTATGTTGATGCAGCTGGACTTTTATATGTGGGTTCCATGAAGATGGGAATTTGATTTTTTTTTCATTTATTCTATCTCATCACCATATCATCATTACTGATTATACTAATCTGTCCTCAGAAATCCAAAAACTCAGTAAGAAAAACATGCCATGGTTTCAAATAGCTGTGGCATAATTTTTGTACTATAGGGCCTTGCTTTCCCCAAGCATCTGACTAGGTTCCCATGATAAAAAGAAATTTTACCTTTTTTTCCCTGGGGCAATGAGAGCTAAGTGACACACAGCTATTAAGTGTCAAGTGTCTGAGGTCGGATTTGAACTCAGGTCCTCCTGAATCTAGGACCGGTGCTTTATACACTGAGCCACCTAGCTGGCTCCTTAACTTTTTTCAAAGTATAGAATAGATCATAGGAGTTATAGCTGAAAGGGACTTTGAAGATTGTCTTGTCCCATTTCCTCATTTTACAAAAGAACTGAGGATCAGAGGTGGAAAGTAATCCCTGGACAGTCTACAACAGAGAAAATAATCAAACCACATCCTCTGACTCCAAATCCATGGTCCTTTCTGCTGTACACATTGCCTTCATGTGTCTACTGCTTCTGGGTGCTGCCATTGGCTCACTCAGTAATAGCAGAACCAGCCTTGGAGGAAATGGTTACTAAGATTTCATCTACCTTTTATCCTCTGCCATGGTCCCTTGGGTACCCCAAGCCCTGGAGGTCCCAATATGGTCCCTTGGCTTCCCATGGGTCTCACTGTGGTATTCTCACCCAGGTCTGCCCTCCTTAGTCAACACTCAAAGTTCTGGTCCTTGTTCTGCATCAAAGTGGGTTCTTTTCTGTGTTGAGCTGATAAACTAGTTGTTGCTGATTTGCTAGTGGGTCATTGGTACCTTCAATGGAGATTCAAGGAACTTTATGGCTAGAAAAGGCATTTGTAATCAGGTAGTGCAGTGGATAAAGCACCGACCCTGGATTCAGGAGGACCTGTGTTCAAATACAGCCTCAGACACTTGACACTTACTAACTGTGTGACCCTGGGCAAATCACTTAAAACCCTCATTGCCCCAATAATAATAATAACAATGACAATAACGACAATAATAATGAAATCATGTAGCCCAACCCCATCATTTTGCAGACAAGGAAACTGAGTGCACAAAGAATGAAGAATGGCTTGCTCCTGGGATTAACAAGTTAGTGATAGAATCAGGGCTAGAGGTTAGGTTGTTTGACTCCCAGAACACTGTTCTTTCCACTACCTCACACAACCTCCTCATAGTCACATTTTAATAGATGCCTTCAGTCGACACTCCCTTAATCTAAAGGCCAGGCATTAAATGGGGGTTAACTTTATATAGGTTGGAACAGAAAGACATTTTGGTTCTCAAATGACAGCAAGAAGCATCCTCTGCTCTGTTTCTACTAATTCTAACTATGGATTATTTTAATCATCTCTGTGTGACCTTGGCCAAGTTAATTTCCCTGGGTCCTCAGTTTACTCGTTTGTAAAATTAGGGGATTCAACAAGACAGCTTCTGACATCCCTTCCAGTTCTAAATCTATGTTCCTGTGGCCTTGTAACCCTATGATATCTATCAACCTAAATCCCTTAAAAGGTAAATTGTGTTTTTATTTAGGAGATGAGATGTTCCGGTCTTCTGTTTCAGTCTCATTTCCTTTGGAAATCTTCCTCAGGCTTCCTTTTTTCCACTTTGAAAATGAAAATGAAAACTGCCTTCACTTAAAATCATCTTTTTAATAGCTTTATTTGTATGTATTTCTATGTATTATACATTGTGATCATATAGGAATTAAAGTTTATGTATACATATTTATTTATAAAGATCCTCTTTCATGTAAAAGCCTTTGAAGCATCTAGGTTCTTTGAAAACTAATGCATTACATTTTCCAGGATTCAAGAGATGATTGAAATTCGTGTGCTCATCATGTTTCACCTTTTTTCCCAGCCCTGCTTGGCTACCAAAGAGGATTTGGCCCAAAATAAGGCCAAACTCTATTGAAAATCCAGATATAAAGTTTGAAAGGGCAAGAACATGGAATTGTTTGCCTTTGTATTGGTCTGAAGTCTGCTTGTGAGGTTTGTGAAACACACACACACACATACACACACACACACACGCTATAGACAAATACTATCTATAGGCTTAATAGCCTCATTCATCCAGGTTGCATGTCTGCCATCTGTTTTTATGAGGACTTTTGTCTTTTCATTCCGATTTGGTCTTCCTCAGTTGGCATGCTTGTAGGCATGATTTGAAGAACCTGCTAAAAGTTATGTGTGTCTGTTACAGGATTCCCATATACCAAATCTGCTTCTCTCCCTGGATATGGAAAGAATGGATTCAACAGGGTAGGTACCTGATTCCCAAGCACGAAGTTTACTAACAAAGATATCACCAAGTGCCTTGGCTGACAGCATTTCTAACTTTTTGAGTGACAGCCCAGCAGGAAATCCAGGATGGCCTAAACATCTGCCAGCATCAGATGGTCTAGTCTACTGCTGCTATAGTGTGTGCTCGCTATCTCTCTCTCTCTCTCTCTCTCTCTCTCTCTCTCTCTCTCTCTCTCTCTCTCTCAGAATAAGTTTCTAAAAGAACATAATGACTCATTCTCCATTTCCCTTCCATCTTCCTTCCCTCCCATCCCCAAGAAATCCATACACAAAGAGATACTATCATGAAATAGGAACCCAACAAAACTGAAACTAGTCACAGGTAGGAACAGGATAGTCTTCCAGGAACTGTGTCAGAGGAAGGATTTGTCTGTTGTGAAGTCCTTTTGAATAAAAAATGATGCAATTAAAGAGAGTCTCTTTTAAAAGTTGGCAAACCCAAGAACTTGTTATTCTATATTCAGGTATTCTTGGGCATCTTAGTGGAGAGGAAATATAAGCAAATGGTAGCAATTTGTTGGCTTCCTCCCACTACTATAGTCATAGTAGATGATGGCAGTTGATATTATCACTGAAAACAACCCAAAATTTTTAAGGTTGCGTTTTACAATCTTATGCAAAAAAAAATATACCCAGAATTTTGGATTTGATTTGAGGCTGACTATACCTGTATTTCTTGGCACTTTTCCCTTGATGAAAAAAATAGTGCCTCCCTGACTTAAAATGCATTCTCATCACTGAATGGTCTGAGTTTGGGAATGAGCATGATGCATGCTGCCTACAGTGTTTGCAAAGTAATTTCTTTTCCTTCACTTTCCTGATTGGGACGGAGAGAAAAACACAAATTGAAGGGGACCAGTAGTGATAGAAATGGGCATATGATTCTAATTATATCTACCCCATCCACAGTCCTCCTTTCTCTCCTAAATACCAGGAACTTAAGACCATTGGGTATGGGAAGGAGTGATGGGGAGAGGGGGAGGAACATAATGTGAATGAAAAATAGGGTAACTCACCTCTTGTCTGAATGCCCTGATATGAGTATGGTCTTCCTCTTCCCTGAGGTCTTTGTCAAATTATAGCACACTTTGCACTTCTATAGTTTATTTAAAAAGCTGAATTCCAAACTTCTTACATACTAAGATATTGAAATGATAAATATGGGCTTTATATAAAATTTCACTTTTCCTGCAAAATAAAAGCATGATGGGCAGGAAAAGCCTACTGCTTAGTCCATTCAAATTGGGGGAATATATGTAGACTGTTAATATACCATCATATGATTCTATATTGTTGATAGGGATCAGAAATTAATTGGCAACATATGAAGTGTGCCTAGCCAGGTACATTCTACCTTGTTGGAACCTTGATAGGATCATAGAATTTAGAGCTGGAAGATACCTTAGAGATCATTTGGTCTGGAGGTTCTCAAAGGAAGGTCCACAGACCCCTGGGAGTCTCCAAGACCCTCTTGAAGGGTCACTGAGGTCAAAGGTCTTTTTAATAATAATGGTATAAAGCTATTTGCCTATTAAAACACTCCTCCCTTTTCCAAATACATATCTGTGTTAGGCCAGATTTTCTTCATATGTTTCAAACAAACTATAGCATAGCTGAATGAACACAGAAGCAGATGTGAGACTCCTGCTGTCTTCTGTCTAAGGCAAGACATTAAAGAGATTTCCAAATACATGTAAAACAATGCCATTCTTCTCACTAATTTTTTAAACTATAATTATTTTCTCACAAAAAGTGTGTAAACTTGTTTCTTGGGAAAGGTTGGGGGAGTTGGTGGCATCCCAGAAAACCTTGGCCTTCAAAATCACCATTCTCCTAAAATTCTGCACTACTTGGCAAGTAGTAACTTTACTCTATACTTAGGAGGTATCTCTGTAATGCATTTCCACTGACTATTCCTTTGGTGCCTACATAATCAAAAGTTTAATAGAAACGACCTTGTTTCATCAAGAACAACCACCAGACAGCTGTACAAAGAATGAATTGGCAAGGGGAAAACAGCATCAATGATAATTTCCAGTAAAGAATAGACTGTATGTCAGACTGATCACATGAGGATTTTTTCCCCAAACAATTAAATCTTTGATACAGGACTATTTTTCTATTAGGTATTGTTTTCTCCTAAAATTGGAGCACATCAAACAATATTCCAGTTAATTGAGAGGCCTAGTTAGCTGAACTGAGTCTCATCCTTTTCTGTATCCCTGAAGAATTTAACATGAATTCACTTCAGAAAGGCAGTGATTCACTAAAAGCATTTTGTGGTTTATCAGTTGCTTTCAGTTAATTTATGTTAATTTCTTGTATGCCACACAAAGCTATTGTTAACATAGTCATTTAGAACCCATTTTCATCCTTTATTAATATTTCTATTAGGTAATTCTGAATTCCAAAACCTGGCCTTTTGGCTTGGAGGTCTCTTCCAAATAGGAATGCTTATTGTAATTTAGTAGGACACTCTTGTTGTTGTTAGGAAGTAATGCCTCTCTACTTTGTTGATGTGTTAAAAGGTACAGAACTACCTAAGTTAATTTATTTATTTAGTGCTATACTAATCAAACTATCAAAAAATATTTTATAGATCTAGAAAAAATCATAAAATTCATCTGGAAAAACAAAAGCTCAAGAATATCATGGGAATCAATAAAAATATGAAAGAAGGTGGTCTAGCAATACCAGATCTCAAACTGTATTATAAAGCAGTAATTATTAAAAACAACCTGGTATTGGCTAAAAAAGAAATAAGTGCGTCAGTGGAATAGAATAGGTACAAATTACACTATAGTAATCTAGTATTTGATAAACCCAAAGATCCAAGCTTTTGGAACAAAAACTCATTATTTGACCCAAACTTCTGGGAAAACTGCAAAACAGTATGGCAGAAACTAGGTATAGATCAACATCTCACACCATATACTAAAATAAGGTCAAAATGGGTACATGATTTAGACATAAAGGGTGATACCATAAGCAAATTAAGAGAGTATGGAGGGGCAGCTAGGTGGCACAGTGGATAGAGCACCGGCCCTGGATCCAGGAGGACCTGAGTTCAAATCCAGCCTCAGACACTTAACAATTACTAGCTGTGTGACCCTGGGCAAGTCACTTAACCCCAATTGCCTCATCAAAAAAAAAGAGAGAGAGAGAGAGTATGGAATCATTTATCTCTCAGATTTATGGGCAGGGGAAGAATTTAGGATCAAAGAAGATAGAGTAAAACAAAATGTAAAAAAAAATAAAAGATATAGAACTAAGGAAAATGAGACTCCCCAAGATCACATGAAGTTAAGTTCTGAACCTGGACTTCAATTCAATAACTATTGGAGAAGGAAGGGACCTTAGAGGTAACTCTAATCCAAATCCCTCATGTCGCAAACAAGAACAGAAAGATCAAGTAGTGACACATTTTCCCAAAGGCTCACAGCTAGTTAGAACTGTGACCCAAGTCTCCTTACTCCTGCCCAGTCCTTTGTTCTTTCTACTGTCAGAAGATGATAACATCAGAAAGAAATATCTTAACACTAGAGAATAGTGTTCCATGGTGACTTTGGGTAAATCACCTCTCTCTTGGCTTCAGTTTCCTCATCTGTAAAATGAAAAGGCTAGACTAGATGATTTCCGAGATTCCCTTTTTGCTTTAAATCTCATAATCCTGCGGACAGTCATTACTTGTGAACACTATTGAACATACTCATTTTCTTGTGGATTGCTGTTGCCTCATAAAATTAGAACATAATCAAACATTCTAGCTAATCAAAGGTTTGGGTTACTTAGGTTGCATCTTTTCAATTTCTGTATTTTCCTCTCCCATTTCTTCTAAGAAACACCATAGATAATCAATACTGTATATTGTTTTATTTCAGTTGAGTTAGGCTTTACTGAGTGGGGCACAGAATTATTATTAATAGCATAAATATACTTCAAAGCCCCTCAAATCTTGTAGTTTTGCCTGTGTGAGGCTGATTAGATTGCCTTGGTGCTTTTAAAGCCCCTAGTCAGACTTTGGCACATAATTGGCAATAATTGCCTAAATTGTCACACATTTTTTTAGATTATTTCTAAACCCAACGATTGACGTGATAAATCCAAGAGAGATACAAGCCGGGTCTATTAGGTATTTTTAGGAGAGTTTTTGTTTAATTTGATCACCAGTGTTCAACTTAAAAGGAGTGGGGATTGGGAATACATCCATCTCCTTTTATAACTGAAGAAATGAAAATCTAGAGAAAGGCAACAATTTGGCTAGTGCCACATAGGATACAGCCAAGTCAGGTCTTTTGAAACCAAATCTAATAGACTTTCTTTTCTATTTGGTTGTCTGTGGCATCCAAAGATGGCAGAACTCTGACTCAGAAGGTCACCATGGTGACCTAAAGATAGCAGTGGGGGGAAGTAAGAGCCTGGAAAGATCTGACTTGAGTCTGCTTCCAAATTCTAACCAACTCTTTGTCAAGTACCAACGATTACAACAAATGTATAGGACTTTGTGATTACAATAAAGGACACTAGATGGCAGGAGTTCTCTCTCAAGCTTAGCAGCTACTTCACTGACTTGTCCTAGAATGCCCGGAAGACATTAGAAATGATCATAGCATCATAGGTTTACAGCTGAAACAATCATAGGAGCATAACCTTAGAGCAGTAAGAGACTTCAGAAGCCAATCGATCCAAACCCTTCATTTTATTGATGAGGAACTGAATCAGCCCATGAGATGGAAAGTAACTTACCGAAGGCAGTAGAGGCAGGAACAGAGCCAGAATTTGAACCCGTGTAGGTGCTTTGGATTTCAATACAACACTCCTTTCACCTAAACCACATAGAAAGGCAGATCTAGAAAGAACTCTTGCTATCATCTTGTCCAAAAGTTTAATTCCAAAGATAAAGAAATTAAGTTTCACAAAAGTGGAGGGATGGAATTTTAGAACAAGAAGAAAGCTACCTCCATTCCCTGTATTTCGTAGATGAGGAAACTGTCTGTCAATAAGCACCTACAGTGTGTTAGGTACTGTGCTAGAAGCACAAAGGCAAAATTGAAACCATTCCTACCCTCACGAAGCTTACATTCTACAAAAGAAAAAAGGTAATGGGACTTGTCTGTGGTCATAGCGAAAAAACCAGGGAGCAAAACTCATGTCTCTCAATTCCTGTTTTGTAATTTGCTATCTCTAATTTGTCCTTCCATAAATAATAAAGCCCACAAATAAGTTTGCCACAAGTTTTACAAGTACACAGAATAGGTTCATATGGGAGCTAATGACTGAAGTTACTTCATATAGGTTCTTGGCTCAAAGTATCTTTGGACTGCCAACACAGTCTATAGCTTTCCCTCTGTTTTAGGTAAAAGGAGTGTCTAGTTCAGACAGACTTCTTAGTGAGCATCTCTGTGTTTATGCAGAAATGAGTGAAGCGTTCACTCCATGTCCTCTGGAATGGTTCTTACTAGACCAACTGATGAAGCTGAAGCATCCCTTCCTAGCCAAAAGGAGTATGGACCATAATTGTTTAATAATTGACAGTCTTAGAGCAGAAGGAAATGACTAACCTGACTTGATGACTATGAAACATCATTAATGTTCAAGTCCAGAAGCTTTCAATAGATGCAGTGTTGTAGGAGAAGCATAATTCAAATTGCAATTAAACTCCCACCTAATTGGTTATGTCAAAACACGAGATTGGGAGAGAAGATGCTATATAGGAGTGGGTGGGGGAGTGGTGCCATTGGTTCCAAAGAAGTGATGACAAATGAGGAACAAGATCTTGGAACCCAAAGTTTAAGGTGTGAAAGCTGACAATCAGTCTTCACAGACACCTGAGAATATAATATAGAAATGAAAGTGATTGCTGCTAAACTGAGCAGAGTGGAGCCAAGATATGACAGGAAACATTTCGTTGGGCTGGCTAGAAAGGGTGGAGTACTGGGATTGACAATAGACTAAATGTTGTAACATTTCAATGGGATTTGGTTACAATGTCTTAAGGACATTATTGCAAAATCAGATAGGCCATTGGCCTTGGAGTCATGAAGACCTAGGTTCAAATCCTGCTTAAGATATGTACTAGCTATGCGACCCTTCAAATATCACTTCACTTTCAATGCCTCAGTTTCCTTATCTGAAATGAAAGGGTTGAATTCAATGGTCCCTTTCAGCTCTAAACCTCTGATCCTGTGATCCTGTGAGATGCCGGTACATGGGATGTGCCTGTATGCTGAATTTCCCCATTGGTGACTGCGATCTGTAATGCTATGCACTATGATGCCAAGATTGTATTCTCTCCTTAGGGCTTATGCTTTGATTGTGTTTCAAGGAAAGACCTCTTTTCCCAGAGGACCAACCACCTATTTCCAGATTCAATGTTCTCTTTGCTGCTCTCTCTTTCTCTCTTTTCCAGAATGCAAACATGGCCCAATATGAAGCAGACCAGGATACGAGTTGGGGGATGCGAGGTACATGAAGCTAGGACTTCAATGGGTCTAACCTAGTGTTTATTCTTATCTAGGGGAGCGGGGCTCGGTAACATATTTCCACAAGCATCATTTTGAAAACCCAACCATCACTTACTGATTAATTCAGAAGCTGATTTCCATGCCTAACTCTTGGCTCATCTCTCCTGCATCTTACCATAGAGAATCAATTTAATTTTCATCTTTCCCCTTTTTGAGATACCCTGCTATCTCCCATTCTTGGATAATGCTGACTCTGTCCTGGCTTCTTACGGGGTAACCTAGGCAGAAAAAAAATTGTTGTAATCACTACTGAACCACATGACCTGGACTAACCAAAATGAACATTTGATACCATGCATTTAAGCTTTATGTTGATTCCAGATCTAATTCAAGTGAGATTCTCGGTTGCAGTTTCTGTCCAGATGAACTTTCCTTGACCATCAGAACTCTAAGCAAGGCTGCAGATGAAAGGGGTAGCATAGAGCTTTAAAGTTAAATCTCATAAACACTTCCTAAGTGCCTTACTATGCATAAAGGATTGAACAGATTCCATCCATGATTTTAATATGATCATACAACAGAAATGGGAAGTAAGTTATACATTATTACTATCTCCATTTTATAGGTGAAAAATCTAAATTTCAGAGAAGTTAAGTAACTTGTCTAAGGGGACACAGCTGAGAAGTGTTAGAGTCAGGACTTGAAATCCTAGCCCCAAGATTAACATCACTACTACAGTGTACCACCTTAAACACCTATTTATGTGTGGTCAGCCCTATTTAGAGAAATAAAGAAGACATGGTCCCTGCCCCAACGAAGTTTGCCATCTAGTTAGGAGGATATGGCACCTATTCAATAATTACTTGATGAATATAAGGCAAAACAAAGGGGAATAAGAACAGAACAGGTACCAAGTGCTTTGTGATGCCTGAGGAAGAAAAGATCCTTTCTAGCTGGAACAGAGAGGTAAAATGTCTCATGAAGGATGAGACATTTCGCCTGTGCATATTTGGTGGACAGGGTAGGAAGACATTCCAGGCTTAGGGAACAGTATAAGCAAAGGCTGAGAAGGGAAAGAACTGGGCTGATACTGGAAGTAGCGTCTTATTTGACTACAGGGAAACTGAGGCACAGAGAGGTTAAATTGCTTGCCTAAAGTCACTTGATTAAGTCAGTGGCAAAGCCTGGACTAGAACCCAGGATTCCTGACTTCCAGTCCAATGATTCTTTTACTCTTCCAACACTGTATTTTCTAGTACTTCTTTACTCTGTGAATGCTTTACACAAGTCAATACTGCATTTTCACAACACCCCCACAAGTTATGCCTTAAAATACCCACTTCTAAGTTGGGTAAATTAAGACAGGCAGGTAGTTTTATCTACTTGACTCAGAAGACAGGGTTTAAGATGACAAATGCAAGCTCAGCAATTGCTGGTCTCTCACTTGGTATTCAGACCCCTGGACCATACCTTGTGCTCTTCAGAGTTCTTGCTAGTGACCCTGGGGCATCCCATAGCCTTATAGCACCAAGAATCAGAATTCGTTGCCGCCAGCCATTTACGCCTGTTTCCAGTACTTTTGGAAAAGCTAAACCACCCAATGCGAGGATCCCAGTGCATGCAGCCATCTTACTGCATGATGGAATTGTGTTCATGGAGACACCACCTTTGAGAACTAATTGCATTGGAAAGCAGAAAGACATATTTTCTAAAATTCCCCATGGTCTCCTCCTCTTTTTCTTACAGAATACAAGGTAAGAGGGATCGCAGAAGGAGTCTCATGCCTGGCCAGGTTAAAGGGGTCCTTTTTCTTGTTCTTAATCCTGTGAAATGTCTATGTCAATTATGGATGCAAGTATGTATGATTCCCTCAGCCATTTTTCAGTCACCACTTTTTCCCTGCTCCCCCCAGCACAGTGAATCTGTTGGGCTCTTTCTTTTTCCTTTTTCTTTCTTTTTATAACAGATCTATCCCTATGACATGCTCATCGTCACAAACCGAATTCGGGTGAAATTACCCAAAGATGTGGACAGGACCAGACTGGAGGTAAGAATGACTTTTTCTTTCACTTTGTTCTGCCCAGTGATGCTTCTTTTATATCACCCTCTACCTAGGAAAAATTACTAGCAAATGTTGTCATTTTCAGCCAATGGTATGAGACAGTATCATGATGCAGAAGCCACAAAAGCTACATTAATAGAGGAATAGCAACCAGAATGGGGGAGGTTATGATCCCAGTGAACTTTGCCCTGATCACCCCCCATCTGGAGTATTGTGTTCAGCTAATCTTAATGCTGTTGCTAATCTGGATGATTTTATACCTACGGAAGAGTACACTCTACCTTTGGGAGAGTCCAGAGAACAACCAGGATAGTTGAGGAGATCCCAGAGAGAACTGGAAGCCAAGCCATTCAAAGAGGATATAAAGAATCTGGGGGTGTTTGACTGGGAGAAGAAAAAAATTAATGGGGGAGGGGCAGCTAGGTGGCACAGTGGATAAAGCACCGGCCCTGGAGTCAGGAGGACCTGACTTTAAATCTGACCTCAGACACTTGACATTTACTAGCTGTGTGACCCTGGGCAAGTCACTTAACCCTCACTGCCCCGAAAGAGAGAGAGAGAGAGAGAGAGAGAGAGAGAGAGAGAGAGAGAGAGAGAGAGAGAGAGAGAGAGAGAGAGAGATGTCTTATTCTGTCTGGAGGGCATGGGAGATGGGGCAGGCAGCAAAGTAGAAGATTTAGGCTCACTTTAAACTAAATTTTCCTAAATATTAGAATGATTAAAATACATTGGCCTCCCTTGGGAGATAGGATTTGCCATTATTCCCAGATTTTAGCAGAGGCTAGAATACTATTTGTCAAGAATATCATACCAGTGACTTGTGTTCAGGTAAGGAATAGACAAGATGATCTTTGAGGTCCTTTCCAGCTCTGAAATTCCATGACTCAGTTGTTTCATTTTTTGCCAAGTTATACTTCCCAAAAATGGTTTCCTATAGCTTTGATTAAAATTTCTTTGAAAGTATTTGGGGTGGAGGAGTTAGGAAAAGTGGTTTCAATTTGCCTTGGAGCTTGACTACTGATAAATTTCTGCCTATGTATTAAATTACCAGAAGCCTGGACAAAAGTAGAAAGAGTAGAAGACAAAAGTCGAAGTCAAAAGACTGAGTTCACAGCCTGGTTGTCCAGCTCTCTGACTTACTGTGTGATTTTTTTTGGGGGGGGGGCAATGAGGGTTAAGTGACTTGCCCAGGGTCACACAACTAGCAAGTGTCAAGTGTCTGAGGATGGATTTGAATTCAGGTCCTCCTGAATCCAGGGCTGGTGCTTTATCCACTGGGCCACCTAGCTGCCCCCACCCCTTGCTGTGTGATTTTGAGCAAGTTTCTTTTCTCCTCTGGGAGTCAGTTTACTCATGTGTAAAATAAGGGAGTTTGGACCAGAAAGTCTCTGAGGTCTCTTCCAATTCTAGATCCCATGATACAACTGACTCTGATGTTAAAGGGAACATTATCATAACTGCAAATATTTCTCTAGTGTTTTATGGCTCACAAAGCACCTTTTCTCACAACAAGCCAGTGAGATGGTAAGAGATGGTCTCAGAGGTCCTTTTGAACCATCAGATGCTGTGAAAGTAAGGCCCAGAAAGGCAAGGGCTTTCTGACCCTTCTTCACATAGCTAGTATGCCAAGCCTGAATTCCCACCTTAGCCCTCTACTCCAGGGGTCTTGCCAGGGCAATGTGCTTGAAAGCAGAAACCATCAACTGGTTCCTAAAATGGGAGCTTGCTCTGAGATTCAAATTGGATTTGTCTAACCTTTGTCCCAACCAGCCACAAGTCTGCAGTTCTCCAGCCTAACCCTCCAATCCCATCTTCATTCCCTCTTTATAGGCATGAGTGAATATTTAGAATAAATAGTTGACTATGGATCCAATACTTAATTCTCCTGTTTGTCAAACTTTCAACTGTAACATTTTACATAAAGAGTAGACTTGGATCTAGTTCTTAATAGACTGGGCTTGTGATGTACTCAGTGACCAAGAGGAGTGAAGATAGCATCCAGAAACCCTAGCCTACTAAGTGTGTGTGTGTGTGTGTGTGTGTGTGTGTGTGTGTGTGTGTGTGCAGTTGGTGGCAAAGCCAGAGCAATGGCCTTTCCTTTCTCTTTATGGTGGATTTCTTTACTGAAAAATCTCCATATTAGGGTCCTATATGCAAGGCAACCCATTCAACATGAGCCACAGAGAAATGGCAGCTATTTTCAAAGCCCCAACCCAAAACCGAGTCCAGTGTTAAAAGCATTATCATCATATAACTATACATTTGCACAAGTAGAGCCTGGTTGCTTTTGTGGGATGAGATAAACTCTTTAAGGAAGTCCCCAGAGGGGACATCCCTGTGATTCTTTTTTAATTAAAAGGAGCTTTTGTTATTCAGACTATAAACCAGGGTGTTTTAAATGTAATCATATTTTCCTTGAAGAACAGACCTTCTGATGGTAGCACAGAAACAACAAAAACCCAACACCCTCTAGTGCTAGGTCTTCTGGGGAATTAAGCTGTATCATCATGAGAAAACCCAATTATTTTTTTCTTGCTTTTCCCCCAAGCAATGAAGAGGTGGTTTTTTTTTAAGCCTAATATATTTGTTTCATTTTTTAAAAGTTCACTTTAATATTTCAAGGTATCACAAATCCCTATAAGTTATGCAGCAATGTTCAAGGGGTTGATCAAATTATAGCTATGTCATGGTAATCCACGTGCCAGTAAGAATAGTAATTGTTGCTGTTGGTCCTTCATTACTGAAGAGGACTGTAGCATTGGGGTGACATCATGACTTGCAGTGAAGTGGATTTCAGTAAGGCAGGGCTGTGCAAGGTCACTAACCTCTCTCTTCTCCAGAACTATCTGGGTCCAGTGGCAAAATATACATCAAGACCATTGGAGATGGCCCCAGATATTTGAGGCAATCAGGGTTAAATGACTTGCCCAGGTTCACACAGCTAGTAAGTGTCTAAGGTGAGATTTGAACTCAGGTCCTCATGACTCCAGGGCCAGTGCTTTATCCACTGTTAGTTGGGACTGAAAGGAATCCAGGGAGGTTGGTAGTGGCAGTGGCAGTGGCAGAGGGAGACAGCCTTGAGGAAATCCCTTCACCTCTGTGGGCCTCAGTCTTGTGGTCTGTGAAATGGGAGAGTAGGACTAGATTACCCTTAAGGTGCTTTCCAATTCTAAATCTATTATTGTATGATCACAAACAGACTAGCAGTCCAAGTGGTCCTTCTCAATAGTACTCTAGTACTTCCTCTAGTACTACAGAAACTTCAATAGTATTTCACAGTTTTCCAAGCACTTTCTTCCCCCAGTCCCCATAAGGTTATGTGCAAGTGTGATTATTTCCATTATACAGATGGAGAAAATAAGGTTCAGGGTTAGAGATGGAATATCATGGATAGGGGACGTCAGGTAGGCCAGTTTTATTGGAACATAAAGTACACAAAGGAGAGTAATGTTCAATAAGCTGGGAAAGAGAAGGCTCTAGCCAGGTTTTGGATGGTCTCGAATGCCAATTTTTTTTTTAAGTATTATATCCTAAAGGAATAGGAAGCAATAGGATCTTCTTTTTCCGGAGCCTAGCTAGTGACAGTCCAGAACATGATCACATGACTTCAAACACAGTCAGCAACAAGGCCAAGATCAGGACCAAGATTACTTGGTTGAGTCTGGGATCATTTCCACTATACCAATGCTGCCTCTCTTTGTAACGATGGCAACAATTCCTATTTCTATCATCCATTCCTCTTAATAACCAGGTGAGGTGGGTTGTGTAAGTATTATTTCCTCCGTTTCACATGCATTCTGCAAAAATGTTAGATAAAGCACCTGTCCCCAGGTGGAATATCCCCTTCCTGCTGAGATTCTCCAAACTTGCCTGCAAGGGAGTAGCAAAAAGGGAAAACTGTCATATTTATATATGATGGGACTGAGGCTCAGGAGATTGAACAGAGCTGTGGTGACAGAGCTAGTAGAGGCCAGAACTGGGCTCCCTGGTACAGTGTGGCCAAGAGGAGCACTGATCATTCTCTGAAAGACCCCAAAGCTCAAGAATGCTTCCTTTGTTAATACTCATCAGACTGGTTAGATTAGAAAGGGTGAGAAATTAGAAACTGTCTCTAGCTCCTCCTCCCTGCTGAGACCTGTCAGTGGTACCTACACAATCTAAATTACCTTTGGAAAACCCAGTCTGACAACCCCAAAGAGTTAGATTTCTCTTGGTGGGAACTGTCATTCACTTTATGTAGAGTCTACAGCTAGGGAGACTGCCCAGGGGAAAGGGGAGGGGATGGGTATTTATATGGTGCTTACTATGTGCTAGGCACTATGCTAAACAAATATTACCTCATTTATTCCTCCACAACAACCTCAGAAGGTAGGTCCTGTTATCATTCCCATTTTACAATTAAGGAAACTGAGGCAAACAGAGGTTAAGTGACTTGCCCAGGGTCACACAGCTAGTAAGTGTCTGAGGTAGGATTTGGACTCAGGTCTTCCTGACATCTAAGGTGGCAAAGTGGATAGAGTGCCAGGTCTTGAGTCAGGAAGACCTGAGTTCAGATATGACCTCAGTCACTTACTAGCTGTGGGATCCTGGGCAAGTCATTTAACACTCTTTGCCTCAGTTTCCATATCTGTAAAATGAACTGGAGAAGGAAATGGCAGACTGTCAAGAAAACCCCCAATGGGGCAGCCACAAAGAGTCAGACATGACTGATATGCCTGACTCCAGGACCAGAGTGTTGCTCTATCCCCCACTCTACCAGCTTCCTTTTGGGTGGGAAGTGCCCTGGATTTTCACTCTAGAATGTTGTTTCAAATAGGGAACCCGCCACCTAGTGTGACCTTGAACAATTCAGTCAACATTCCTTGAGTGTCTACTATGTGCATAAAGCCATGCTAGTCAAAGGGGATACAAAGTTAAAATGTGAAACTCCCCAGAAGTAACAGTCTCTGCAGATGGAGGGATAAAGCTTGTTCTTAAGTGAGTAAATAGAAGTCTATACAAAGTTACTTCAAGAGAGAGTTCTAAAAACTGGCAGAGAGGATCATAAAGGCGTGTGAAGGAAGTGTTCCCTAAATTGTGCTTTTAAAGAAACTAGGAAAAAAAAAAGGAAACTAGAGATTCCTTCATGTGGAGGTAAGCAGGGGCACACACACACCTCATTCATAGGCACAGCTGTAAGGCCTAGAAAGACTTGCCTATGGAAAGGCAAGAAGGACAGTTACAGTAGAAGAGAGAAAACAAACCACTTCCTCTCCCAGGATCTGTTGTCCTGAGGCAATTGGATTAGATGCCACAGTTTCTAAGATCCCTTCCAGCTCAACATAACTGACATAACCATGAACACTGGAATTCCCTTGAGGCTCAGAGGAGTCCAGGAAGTAGCCCAGGTGTTGGGGAAGGGGGCTGAGGGTGGGTAAGAGGAGGAGAACTTCTGGGAAAGGCTGCGGTTACCCAGATGAGAGGAATGAGTCAAGGCTGGGGCCTTTCCTATCTGATCTTTCTTGGTTTAGAGCCAGAGCCAAGAGGAGTCGGGCAGGATTAAGTAATGGCTCCTTGAAGCACAAAGACAGTGTCTGGCTGTTAATTCACTTGGGTGACTTGAATGAATTCTGGAGAGTAGGAGCAAGTTTGGGTATGTGGGTTTGGTTGCCCCATACAATCAACCCTTAGTGAAGTTAGGTGGTGATTGGACAAAGTATTAAATGCTGCCTCCAGGCATCAAATTTTTATTCAGATTTGAAATAGGATGTTATGCTATGTTTAATTCCTTTAATATACAAAGCAGAGCTAGAAGGGGCTTTAGTACCTAGAACCTAGAAAGTCAGGATTGCAAGGAATTATCTAGGTCAGGATTTGCTTGGGTTTTTTAAACCTTTTCTGTGTCATGGACCTTTTTTGGCAATTTGGTGAAGCCTAGGGATTTCTCAGGGACCACTAGGTGGTGCAGTGGATAGAGCACTGGCCCTGGAGTCAGAATAACCCAAATTTTAATCCAGTTTCTCACACTTGATGTTTACTAGCTATGGGACCTTGGGCAAGTCACTTAACCCCAATTGCCTCAAACATCCAGGACTTCTGTTTTTTGTTTTGTTTTGTTTTGTTTTGTTTTGTTTTGTTTTGCTTTGTTTTTTTGCTCAGGGCAATGAGGGTTAAGTGACTTGCCCAGGGCCACACAGCTAGTTAAGTATCAAGTGTCTGAGGCAGGATTTGAACTCAGGTCCTCCTGAATCCAGGGCTGGTGCTCTATCCACTGTGCCACCTAGCTGCCCAGAATTCTCTTTTTAAATGAATAGAATAAAACTACATAAGACTACAAAAGAAAACAATTATATTGAAATGCACTCCTAAAAATGTATTTTCAAGCAAGTTCATGGAGCCCAGATTTAAGAAACCATGACATGGATCAAACTGCTCCCCAATTTTACAGGAGAGAAAAATGAAGGCCAGAGAAGGGAAGGGTTATGCCCAAGTGAAGGATAAAGTTAAGAGAAAATCATTCAAATCCCTGCTTTCTGTAAGGAACAAAAGATGATAGAAAGCCCTGCCATTTGCTCTCTCCCCACCCCCAATCAGCAGAGACTTGTAACACTGGTCACCTCACCTCACTCTTTGCACTGCTGGATGGGGAGTTTTATTTGAGAAGTGTTTAGCTGTTGTTAACAAGAATTTTATTTTCCCACAAATCTGGTTTCCTAGCTTTCGAATGTATTATTTCTCTACAGCAATGTCTCTAAGTCAGTGACAGTGATACCGTCAGGGCCCTGGGATTAAGAATCTGACATGCAATCTACACCTCAATCCCCCCCTTTCCCTGTCTATCAAGGTTCCCCAAAAGGCTTTTTTGAGTAGGATTCATCAGAAGTTGCTCCTTGAAGCTCTGACCTTATTCACAAATCCATAGACGATTGTCTTCTTTGGGGTTTAGCCTGCACTGATATACTTGTTATAGCATTGAGCCAGGATGGCAACAAGTTGAGGGGACCAGGAAGGAAGTTTGCTCTAGAGTGGTGTGACTTAGGGAAACCTTGTAACATGGCAAATAGTGGAAAGAACTAGGGATACTTAGGGAAGAAAAGAGAAGACTTAGTGGGGAGGGTCGTGATTATGATTTTCTAATGGCTGAAGGGACACCGTTAAGAAGCCAGATTTGGCTCATCCAGAGGGCAGAACTAGAGGCATTAGGTGGACAGTCCAATGAGATCAATTGTGACCAGATATAAAGAAAAACTTCAGGACAATTAGAGCAGTTGGAAGGTGGAATGGATTGCCCGTGAGTTGTTAACTCACCATTACTGAAAGCGTTTAAACAAAAGTAGGATAAACCCTTATTGGGAATACTAAAGAGAAGATGCCTTCATCAAGTAGATGAGCTTGTTGTCCTTTGGCCCTGGGTATGGATACATTTTCCTGAGGTAGCTAGGTGGCACAAAGGATAGAGCACTTGGCCAAGAGTCAGGAAGACCTGAATTCCAATCTGGCCTTAGATGTTTTACTAGATGGGTCACCAGAAACTGCAAATATTTCATCTAAAAAAGAGAAGACTTGTGGGAAACAAGTTAGTTCTTTTCAAGTATTTGAATGGCTCATGTGAAAGAAGGATTAGTCTTGTTCATCTTGGCCTTGAAGGGCAAAAAGAGGAAATATCAGTGGAAATGGCAGATAGACATATTAAGTCTCCACATATGGAAAATACTTCTTTATAATTAGAGTGATGGAACAGTAAAACAGACTGCCTAAGGAGGGAATGGGATCCTCCTCATCAGAAGGCTCCAGTCCAGAGTCAGTGGGCCAGTTGGACAAGACTACAAAGGACATTCTCATTCAGGTACAAGTCTGACTAGTTGCCAATAATGGCAATTCAAGGTTACTTCTGTTATTTACCAAGTACTTTTCTTGTAGCAATCTTGTTGAACAGGAAGTACAGATATCTTTTGTGCTATTTTATAGGTAAGGCTTCAACAGATAACTGGACTTGTTCAGTTTCACAGACTAATAACAGAATTGGGGCTTTTGTTGTTGTTGTTGTTGTTGTTAAGGGGAGAGACAGAGAGAAAGAGAAAGAGCTCACCCTTTTTGCAAAAAATAAGTGGGATAATTGTCTTTCTTTAAGACATGTAAAGGTCTTGCTACTGTCTTTGAAACAACCCAATCACTTCTGCACTTGTTGAGATGGACACAGCTGCAGATTTCTAAACTTGGCATCAATTCCGCCCCCCCCCCATATTTGCTGACTGTGTGCCTTGAAAAAGTCACACCACCTCTCTGGGCCTCATCTGAACAATAAAAGCCTGGGACTAGTTGAACTCCAGAATTCTGTTGTTTTTGTTTTCATGGGGATTTGTCGTTGTTGTTGTTGTTAAGCTGAAAATCTTATGATTCTCTGACAAGGTTGTGAAGTTTCCAGTATACTGTTTTGGTTACCCTGTGGCAGGCAGTCTTCTTTTGGACAGATCCCAATAGGTCTTTAAAACAGAGTTTGCACCCAACTTAATTCCCCAACTACTTCCTAGGTTTAACATCCAGGATTTTTTATCAGGATCAATTGCATCCATGTCCTGCCACAAAGTGACCTGGCTTGTGGGTATGTTTATGATGCTTATCTGCCACTGTTCCTTTGAAGCTGGGATCTAATGGGGAAAATATGGTATTGCTCTGATCCACCCCACTCTCCCAGGATATTTTCTAGCCTTCTTCACGCTCAAGGTTTAACTGAGACAAAAAATGTGTGAGAAGGAAAAGGGGGAGGAGGAGGAGTTGTTACTCTGAGCTTGCAGGGAGTAAAGGAAGGAGGTTTAAAAGGTGAGTTGTTGGGACCTCCTCCCTGCTTTCTGAAGAGGAGCTTGGTTCCCCATGGTTCTTACCCCTTTTCTCCTTTCTACCTTTTGTCATGGATCTCATGCAATCTAATGACTTCAGTGAATATATCTCTGGGTATAGCAAATGATATGGAATGTTGGACTCGGAGTCAGGAAGGCCTAGGTTCAAATCCTGCCTCAGACACTTAACAGGTATGGGTCCCTAGGCAGGACACTAGCCTCTCACTTTTCCAGTTTCCTCAATCTATACAATGAGAATATCAATAACACCTATCTTATAGGGTGGTTGTGAGGATGAAGGGAAGTTAGGTGGTGCAGTGGATTAGAGCACCTGGCTTCAAGTCAAGAAGAGTTCAAATCTGGCCTCAGACACTTACTAGCTTGTAGCTGTGGGCAAGTCACTTTACCCTGTTTGCCTCAGTTTCCTCATCTGTAAAATAAATGGCCAACTGCTCCAGTATCTTTGCCAAGAAAACCCCAAATGGGATCACAAAGAGTTGATGAAATGGGATAATATATGCAAAGCACCTTGCATATGTCATTATTTCTTTTATTTGTTTTTGTTGCCATAGTCTCTATCTCAGTCTCTTCCCTGAGTTCCAGTTCACTATTTCCAACTAACTTCTGGATATTTTTATCTTGGTTTCCCCCCAGGATCTCAAATTGGACTCAGCCAAAATGTCAACTTATTATGTTCCCCCTGAAAATGTTCCTAATCTTAATTAAAAAGAGGGGTGCTGAAACAATTTCCTTTCCAGTTCACCAGGCTAGAAACCTCACGATCATCTTTGACTCTTTGCTCCCCCTCACTAGACTCTACCCCCCAATTGATCAGTTACCAAGCCTAGTAATTCCACCTCCAAAATATCTTTGCAGATGGGTATTGTGCTCACATTTTCACTGCTCTTGGACATCAGCAATCACTTCCTAGATAGTCAATTCCTCCCACCCTTTCTCCTAGTCTTCCCTTTTCCAATCCATTCCACAGTATAAATCAACACAACACCTTGCACACAGAAAGTGCCTAATAGATGCTTCTTGATTTGACTTAACACAACTGCTAGAGTAAGCAATCTAATTCACAGACCTGACCACGTGAGTGAGATTTTCCTGACTCCAGGACTGGTGCTCTATGGACTATGGCAACACCTAACTGTCCCGTGTTAAATGCAATGGCTACATCCTATTATTCCTTTACAAGAGTAAAGGAGTTCTTTCTGATAGAATTCGGTGCCTCCACACACACGATACCTCCACATGGCACTCACAAGTTTGCCTGTTAAGTTCCCAGTGAGGTAACCCTATTGGTTGGTACTGTTGGGGAATTCCTCAACCCAGAAAGCCTGATATCCTCCTTGCTCCACTTGACTGGAGGGCAATAAAACAAGAAGCAAGGCGAGAAGATCAAAAGTTTGATTAGTTTCAGCAGATGGTCAGTTTCCAGGTGGACAGTATGAGGAGATGAAAGGTTTTACAATCTTAGAGGGCAATTGTTTGTCCTTTGTTATCAAAGAGGTCTGAGATAGATGTCATGACTTGCAGTGAATTGGATTTAAGTGAGACAGGGCTGTGCAAGGTCACCAACCTCTCTTTCCTGCAGAACCATCCGGGTCCACTGGCAAGATATACATCAGGATGACCAGAGATGGCCCTGGATGTTTTAAAGGCAATTGGATTAAGTGACTTGCCCAGGGTCACACAGCTAATGTTTGAGGTCAGATTTGAACTGAGGTCGTCATGACACCAGAGCCAATGCTTTGTCCACTGTGCCACCTAGCTGCTTCTAGGCAATTACTGGTTGCAAAAGGAGGTGAGGGGGCAGCTAGGTGTCACAGTGGATAGAGCACCAGCCCTGGAGTCAGGAGGACCTGAGTTCAAATCCAACCTCAGACACTTAACACATACTAGCTGTGTGACCCTGGGCAAGTCACTTTACCCCAATTGCCTCACACCAAAAGAAAATAGGTGAGGCTATTTAGCCACTTTCCTTATGTGGCAGGTGAAAGAGGGACTGCATTTTGAGCAATTTGTCAGAGGTTATCTTAACCTTGAGAACATTTTAACCTTGGGGTCTCAGGTTTGCTCCAGTGGTGATGTTATCCTCTGCAGTTAATCCCATTAGAGCCTCCCCGTGGGGCAGCAGGTTTCTAGTTAATCCCTTCAGAATACCCAGGTGAGGCTGATAACAGAAGCCACATTCCAGAGAGAATCAGCGGGTTTATCCTATTGCAGAATAAAATACAGATTGAGGGTCTGTCTCACACACCAGTTGACTCCATTTCGTTGACCCCAAAGGTCACTTTCTTTTCTGTGGATTAGTTTTCCCCAAACTCACAGCACAAAGGTTTTAGCTATTTCCTCTATAGTACATTAGTACATTTAAACAATAGCTCATGAATCCCCACCATGGGTTTACCTTTATCAATTTGCCAATATACACAGTTCATCTAAAACAAATACACTGAAATACCATATTAAGAAACGTCAATACAAAACTATGCCACTACCATCACCACTACCACCCATCGCCACCCCTTCTGGCCCACAAGGTTTCACATGGACATGATGATTCTTTTTTGTGCTGTTACAGATTAGGAAACTGAGGCTCTGAGGACTTAAGCAGTTTCCCACCGTTATAGTTACTAAATATCAGACAGGATTGCAATCCATATCTCCCTTGATTGTAAGTCTGACTTCAGTCACATTGCATTACATTTGAATTGAATTGAATTAAATATTCAACTGCCCAGATGCAACTCAAATCCAATCTTTTCCTATTCGATTCTGGACCAATCTCATTGTCCATCTGTAGCACCTGTTGCACCTGTCACACCTGTCTAAGATATATAGGTGGGTAGTAAAATAGATGGATTGACAGACAGATCAATAGATGAATGGATCGATGGATGATAGATACATAGATAGATGAATTAATGCAATTTTACAATAATAAGTTAGAGTCTGGACATTTGCATTATTTATCCACCTTTTTTCCTCCAATGTATGGGATAAGTCATAGAATCTAATGTCATATCTTAGTTTAATCTAAGAGTTCTTAAACACACCCGCCTCTTTTTTGGGGGGAGGTCATATACCCTTTTGGCAGTCTGGTAAAGCCTATGGACCCTTTTTTGAATAATGTTCTTAAAAGCATAAAATAAAATTTGTAGGATTACAAAAGAAACCAAACATTTCAAAATAAAGATGTAATTTTTTCCCATTCAAGTTCATAAAATGCCTTGAAACCTATCGATGGATTGTGGATCCCATGTTATGAACCTTTGCCTCAAACAGGACAGCTGTCTGAGGCAGCTAGGTGCCACAGTGGATAGAACACTGGACATGGAGTCAGGAAGACCTGAGTGTACGTGACCCTGGACAAGTCACATAATTGCTGTTTGCCTCAGTTACCTCATCTGTAAAATAAGGACAATAATAATACCTCCCACTTCTCAATGTTGTTTGGATAAATGAGATATTTATAAAGCCCTTTGCCAACCTTCAAGGACTTTATAGATGCTACTATTATCAGTGCAGAGCCCTGGGCCTAGAGGCAGGAAGATCCATCTTCCTGAATTCAAATCCAGCCTCAGACAATTACTAGCTGTGTGACCTCCAGACAAGTCACTTACCCCTGTTTTCCTCCCTTCCTTATCTGTAAAATGAATTGGAGAAGGAAATGACAAACCACTCCAGTGTCTCTGCCAAGAAAACTCAAAATGGGGTCACATGGAGTCGAGGGCTGAAAAGCAACTAAAATGCCAACATTTGACTTTAGAACAGAGTGTGCTATATACTTTATACATACGTGTATACTATACATATACTATACAGGATTCTTTATACTTAGTATACTATATACCAGCACACTATAGCTTAGAATAGCGTACAGTCTATCAGAGATGGCAGAGACTTTAGAACATGAGCAGTTGGAATTAAAATTGAAGCTCCTTGAGAAGGGGGTATTGTTTTGATCTATTTGTATCCCCATATAGCACCTAATAAGTACTTAAGAAATGTGTGCTGATTGATTGATTGAAAAGGGGATCATAGGATGTAGAGGTAAAAAGGGCCTTAGAAAGCATTTAATCCAATGCCTTTGTTTTATGGAAAGGAGACAAAACCAGGGAGATAAAGGGAGATCGCCTTCCTTACAGCTACCTTCTAAGTAGCAGAGCTAGAATGAGAAATCCAGGTTCCCCCCGCCCCACCTCCACTCGAACTGTTTCCCATAAGATTCCCTTCCCAGCCTTTCCACCCCCAGCTAAACAAAGGAAAATGTTCCTTGGTGCTCCACCTTCTCAGCACCAACAAAACCCCATCACCTGTTTGTCTGCTACAGAGCTGGCACGAGAAGCATGTGGGAGGGCCTTAGGAGTGGGGATTTACTGAAGCCCCGTCTGCAGCAGCACAAATCCCTGTGGAAGCCAAAAAGCAGGGCCAGGGAGGGAAAGGTAGAAGTTGCCACCTGGCCCTCTCCTTCTTGATCCTGCCTCCATGCTGAGAGAGGTCGGTTAGCTTCCCCTGGGCCAGGCTGGGCGGCGATTCTCTGAGGATGTGATGGAATCATTCACATGGGCTGCTTTGGGCTTTTTGAGGGATCTGCAGGGACATTCCCTTCTTTTTCTCATGGGCTTTTCCTTAGGTCTACCTGGCAGAGGTTGGCTGAAGGAGAATACCAAAGATTTCCATACTTCTTTCTCCCCTTTCATCCACTGGACCTGAGTTTATAGCCCACCTTAGCTGTGTCCTAGCTTTCTGACCAGGCAAGTCACTTACTGCTCTGTACCTCAGTCTCCTCATTTGTCAAGAGGGAGTTCAACACAATGACCTCTGTGGTCTCTTAATGTAAATTTCAGGGTTATTAAAAAAGGAACTTTAATAATGAAAATAATAATAACCACTAACATTTATATAGTGCTTACTGTGTACTAAGCACTTTATCATTATTATCTCATGTGATCCTTACGACAACCCAGGGAAGTTTGTTATTGTTCAGTCACTTTCAGGCACATCCAACTCTTCATGACCCTATTTGGGGGTTTTCTTGGCAAAGATACTGAAGTGGTTTGCCATTTCCTTCTCCAGCTCATTTTACAGCTGAGGAAACTGAGGCCAACAGGGTTAAGTGACTTGCCCAGGGTCACACAGCCAGTAAGTGTCTGAGGCTGGTTTTGAATAGTACAAAAAAAAAAAAACTCCTCTGCTCTTGTAAAGAGATAATAGGGTGTAGCCATTGCCCTTAGCTTGGGACAGCTAGGTGGTGCCGTAGTGCATAGAGCACCAGTCCTGGAGTCAGGAAGACTCACCTTCCTGAGTTCAAATCCAGCCTCAGACACATACTAGCTTCATGACCCTGGACAAGTCATTTAATCCTTTTTGCCTCAGTTTCCTCCACTGTAAATGAGCTGGAGAAGGAAATGGCAAACCACTCCAGTGTCTCTGCCAAGAAAACCCCAAATGGTTGCTGTGCGGATCAAATGAGATATTTATAAAGTGCTTAGCAGAGTGCCTTAGCACATGGTGTTATATGAATGTTAGCTATTATTAGCTATTATTTTCCTATGTGTTAGCTATCCCTCTTGGTTTCTTGTCATCTGTGCCTTTATCCAAATCGTTGTTTTATAACATTGTTAAATAGCACAGGACCAAGAACAGAAGCCTGAGGCACTCCTTTAGAGACCTTCTCCCATGCTGATATTAATATCTGCAATTGGGGTCCGGTCATTCAACCAGCTAGGAATTTGCCCATCTATAATATTGTCTAGCCCATTTCTTTCTTGCTCATCTATATTATTGGGAATCTTTTGTCAAATGCTGTGTTATGATCCAGATACTCTCTATTGACAGCATTTCCCTGATCCACCAGTTAAATAACCCTGCTGAGAAAGAGAAAGAGAGAGGGGGGGAGGGAGGGAGGGAGGAAGGAAGGAAGGAAGGAAGGAAGGAAGGAAGGAAGGAAGGAAGGAAGGAAGGAAGGAAGGAAGGAAGGAAGGAAGGAAGGAAGGAAGGAAGGAAGGAAGGAAGGAAGGAAGGAAGGAAGGAAGGAAGGAAGGAAGGAAGGAAGGAAGGAAGGAGGATTGCTGTGCAAAAAATTTGTGTTGATAAAACCATGCTAGTCCCAGATAGATTCTGAGCAGCATCCAGGAGAGCAGAACCACAGTGTCTGTTATTCTGGGCATACTTTTCTGTTAACACTCCCATAGATCAAATTAGATATGACCAGGAGAATGTGGCTTGGGGTGGGGGGGGAACAAATACCGCATTGTTGGGAGAAGCCACCTTATTCATCCTGAGAGCAGACATTGCAATGACGTTAATTCACTCACTCATTCAACAAATGACTACTCTTTATCTTATTATTTCCTAAGCACCTGCTTTGTGTACTCCACTGTGTTCAAAGCCAAACAAACCCTCCTGTATTTTGGCTGGCCTCATTTTTAGTGATATAATTTTCATCATCTAGGTGGAGCAGTGGATAGAAGGCCAGGCCTGGAGTCAGAAAGAACTAAGTTAAAATCTGGCCTCAGATATTTACTAGCTGTGAGACCCTGGGAGAGTCACTTAACCTTATTTGCCTCAGTTTCCTCATCTATAAAATAAGCTGGAGAAGGAAATAACAAACTGTTCTAATATCTTTTCCAAGAAAACACCAAATGGAGTCATGAAGAATCAGACATGACTGAAAAATTACTAAAAAACAGTTCAAAGCATTATTGATAATGGTAACAAATTCTATAATGTAATACTCTGTAATATACAAAAAGTAGGTTTCCTTCCAACCTCCCTGAATTTCAATTGCTTTCTTTCTTTGTAAAATGGAGGTAGTAATATTTTTCCTACCTCACTGGCTTTTTCAGTGACTTATACAAGAACACATACAATTAGTGATTGGCCAACTAGGACATCTGACTCCCTAAGTCCACAGTTCTCCCAATGTATACCATTCTGTTTTGTGGTAATCTTTGGAATACAGCCCTCCAAAGTCAGTGGCAGGGCTTTCTAGCAAACCCATTAAAATACCCATCATCTCTCTCTTTTTTTCTTTTTGCAGGGCAATGAGGGTTCAGTGACTTGCCCAGGGTCACACAGCTAGTAAGTGTCAAATGTCTGAGGCCAGATTTGAACTCAGGTCCTCCTGAACCCAGGGCCAGTGCTTTATCCACTTAGCCACCTAGTTGCCCCCAACCCATCATCTCTTTATAAAGGAGCGCTTGATATTGAAGAAGAGTATGCCTTGCTCTTTCAGAGTGATGGTCACTCAGGCATTTTGTCTGTTTTGCTCATTTCAGTTTTGAGCAGATGGATACTGGAATTCTAGCTCATGTTATAGATGAGGAAACTAATGAAAATAGGGTTAAGTGATTTGCTCAGAATCACACAGCTAGTAAGTTTCTCAAGCCAAATTTGAACTCTTCCTGTCTCCAGGCCTGATGGTTTATCCATTGTGCCACCTAGCTGTCCATTCACATTCATAAAGCCTTTGAAATCTAAACATGAACTCCTTGGGACTACAAGGATTCCAGGTTAAGAACCTCTGGACTATTTTTTTTTGTTCAGGTGTTTCAGTTGTGTCCAACCCTTTGTGACCTCATTTGGGGTTTTCTTGGCAATGATACTGGAGTGGTTTGCCATTTCCTTCTCCAGTGGGTCCACTGGATCCATTTTGTCAGGCAATCAAAGGTTAAGTGACTTTCTCAGGGTCACACTGCTAGGAAAGGTGTGAGACTGGATTTGAATACAGGTATTCCTGACACGAGGCCCAGTGCTCTCTCCACTGAAGCACCAGCAGCTGCTTCTCCCCTGGACAATACAATCTTTTGGGTCCCTTTCTGCTCAGAGATTCTCTGAAGAACAAAACAAAGAGTTAAAGATGAGCCAGGACACAAAAAGTCAGAGAAATTTGTTTTAGTTCAGGGACCCTTAGAAAAAAAAATAACAGTTCTTTCTGGTAAACACTTGGGGGAGCCTGTCAGAGCCTCCTATATTTGGGCTAAAGCTGGACTGGAGAACCTTTGAGGTCTCTTTCATCTCTAAGATACAATTTTATTTCAAACTTGACAGGTAGAAACCTTTGCTGTTTGGAAGCCTGGGTTGACATGTAGTCCCTCTAACTTGAATGGTGCCTCAGGATCTTCCTGGTATCCTCTCACTGAAATGGGTGATTGGTGATCCATCACCTAGGCAAGAGAGACAATGCCCAAAACAATCTCATGTCTCATCATGTCCATGCTGGCTACACAAGGGCAAGAATAATATGCCTCCAGGGGATGACAGCGTCCCTGCAAAACATTGCAAATTGGAAACTGAGTCAGACTCTTTTTTTTTTTTGCAGGGCAATAGGAGTTAAGTGACTTGCCCAGGGTCACACAGCTAGTGTCAAGTGTCTGAGGTCAAATTTGAACTCAGGTCCTCCTGAATCCAGGGCCGGTGCTTTATCCACTGCGCCACCTAGCCACCCCCTGAGTCAGACTCTTAACTTAATTTGACCTTGGTTTTCCAAGAATTGGAATTAAAAGGCCTGAGTTCAAACTTCATCTGTGCTCTTTACTGTAGCCACTGCACTATTGTGGGCATCATTGTTCTCCTCTCAGATATGAGAATCATAGATTTAGAGCTAAGAGTGATGGAGGAGGCAAAAAGGGGTTAACAGATAAACTGAGGCTTGAGTCCTTATTAATAGTATCTAAAAGGGTTAACAGAGAAACTAAGGTTTGTGTTCTTACAGGAACCAAGAGGGTTTGTCCCTACCAATCCTCACCATCAACAGAGATGGTAACTAGGGACCATTAACCATTAGTAGCCATTAATATTCCTAGATGACAAGATACCTAGAAATCAGATCTTAAGTAAAGAGATACCATCAACAGAGAGATCCTCTGGGGTCTGAAACAAGTTTAAGCATGTCTTTAGGAACATGCTCAGAAAAGACCAATGTGTCCTTAGGTTCACTTTATGACGGTGAATCCCAAAAACACACCCCCAAGGAAAAGGGTACCTGCTTTGGAGGTTGTCTTAGGACCCCAGGAAGTCCCAGGATAAGACCTCCCATGAACCTCCCATGAGGAGGAGACTAAGGTAATGAGGAGATAACCCACTTTTTCTCATTATAAATATAACTATTCTTCCCAGTTTTGGAGACACCTTCTCCATGGTGCTTTCCCTGTGGTCAATAGTCTTTCATTAAAACTTGGGAAACTGAGTCACTGAGTCTTGTAATTCTTCAGGATGCCTCATGATCAATCTGATCAATTAAACCCACCCCCCACATTAAGAGCAGGGATTCGACTGCATGATCTTAGAATCCTTCTGGTTCTAGTATTCTTTTTTTAATTCTGTGAGGAAGAAAAATTCTTGCCTGAGTGAATTGTTGTTGTTCATCATTTTTCAGTCATGTCCAATTCTTCATGATCTCACTTGGGGTTTTCTTGGCAGAGATACTGCAGCGATATGCCATTTCCTTCTCCAGCTCATTTTGCAGATGAGGAGACTGATGTAAAGAGGGTGACATGACTTGCCCAAGGTCACACAGCTAGTAAGAGTCTGAGGCCAGATTTGAATTCAGGAAGAGAGTCTTCCTCTATCCACTCTGCCACCTGGCTGCCCTAAGTAACTGAGCAGTCCACAAAAGATTTATTTATATTACTGGTCAAGGGCCTTCCTGAGACACATACTCTGGGCTTAGTATCAGTGCTCATGGTTCAGTAGGTCCCATTTTTTTCCCTATTCATTTGTCATGTAATTATGGTTTCAGTGTGGTATATTGGAAAGGTCCAAGGACCAAGAATCTAGAAAACAGTCTTGGTTCAGTCTCTAACTTAGTGACCTTGGGCAAGATACAAATTTTCCCTTGCTGGATCTCAGTTTCTTCATCTGTTAGGTCATACAAAAGTTCTTCAAAACTCTGATCAATGCAAGTCTAAGCATGACTTTACAGGTCTGGTGGTGAAGCATGTTTCCTACTTTTTTTTTTTTAGTGAGGCAATTGGGGTTAAGTGACTTGCCCAGGGTCACACAGCTAGTTAAGTGTTAAGTGTCTGAAGCCAGATTTGAACTCAGGTACTCCTGACTCTAGGGCCGGTGCTCTATCCACTGTGCCACCTAGCTGCCCCATGTTTCCTACTTCTTAACAGAGAGGTGGTGGTCTATAGGTGTGGAATGGGACATACACTTTCAGATATTGTCAATGTGTCAATTTGTTTTGCTTAACTGTATTTAATTGTGAAAAAGTAATTATTAATAATGGATTTGGGGGGGACACAGGGACCCATTCTTACTCAGGTTTCTCTCTTCACCCCCAGATTCAAAAAGCTTAGTTATTAGAAACTTTAGCTAATCCCTTTCGGGACCAGCCTAGGAGTCCATGGCTAGATCGATAGAAATGAAGATTAAAACCACACCTATTTGAATTCACTTTTGCTCTCAGGGGATCTGCCTTGATGTTGGTAGAGCTCATTTAATATGGACCACCCTCAAGTCAGTCAACCAATGGAATGAATGATACTGACCAATTAAGGTTTGATCAGTGTATAGAGACAGTCCTCTATACAGAGGAGGCTCCTGACCAGTGCCATCTTGGAACTTACATTTGGTCTGGATCTCAGGTTGGTTGGTGAGTGCTCTCCTCATTAGGTTGTGTAGGGCTTGAGACCACATGCCCTCTCCCTTAGAAATATGGCGCTGGAGGGGGCAGCTAGGTGGCGTAGTGGATAAAGCACCAGCCCTGGATTCAGGAGGACCTGAGTTCAAATCTGCCCTCAGACACTTGACACTTACTAGCTGTGTGACCCTGGGCAAGTCACTTAACCCTCATTGCCCCGAGGGGAAAAAAAAGAAAGAAAGAAAGAAAAGAAATATGGCATGGGGCAGGGCGGGGGGGGGGAGGTTGTGGCTTGGGTTAACTGTCATGCAGTCAATGCTCTTCTAGTATTTAATGTACTTTAAGAATAAATGCTTACTGCCAAAAATGGATGCAATAGTCATGAGTTTATAAGTAACAATATTTTAGAAACCCCAGCCTAGTCCCCCAATAATTTAGATAGAAACTGCTAGTCCTACAATATTTTAAATAACACAATAGTTACAGTAAAGGGCTGGTTATGGTGTGGGAGGAGTTCAATGGGAAGTAATGACAAGGATGTAAAAAGGAAAAAAATAAAGAAAATTGTATCAATAAAACATCTTTCAAAAACAAAATAAAACTAAAGGCATTAGCCTAGATCTCTGAAGATTCCTTCCAGATCTAAATGTTGTAATTCTATGATTCCTAATCTTATGATCATTGAAAATTTGCTACATATGGCTAGCTAGACCAAGTAATGAATAAAAATGTTGAACTGACCATCACCAACAAGTCCTTGGGAACCACACTAGAGAACTGCCTTCAGTTAGATAATAGATTCACTATAGCAGGAGTTCTTAACCTGGGGTCCAAAACACCCAAGAAGCCGAAGACAGATCTAGGAGGATCCACGAACTGGAATAAGAAAAACTTTTCATCATTATTTTCATTAATCTCTAACTGAAAGTTGGCATCTTCTTCATTATTCTAAAAAGGGATTCATAGGCTTCACCAGACCACCAAAGGGGGGTCCACAGCCCAAAAAAGGCGAAGAATCCCAACGCTTCAATAGTGCTGAGAGACAGTGAGGTGTATAGGAATGAGTCTGGACTCACAGAGAGAAGACCCGGATCTGCAATTTATCAGCAACATGACCCTTGGGAAGTCACCCCTCTGAGCCTTAATTTCCCCATCTGTAAAAAAAGTATTGATAATGCTTACACCTACCACACAGGGTCATGTTCAGGAAAACATTTTGAAACTTCATGGTGTTACATAAAAGATAAGGTATTCCTCTAGTCATTCCAAGAAATTAAGTAAAATAGTGAAAAAGGAAAGCAAATGTTTGACCATTTCCATGTTGTTTCCTAAGTCCATGCTTAATAAAGTGTTTACCAGGGATCCAAGTCCCTCAAATTTTCCTTGTGGAAAAGACAGGGGAATAAAAACAAACCATGGACTGGACAGTGGGACAGTTAGGTAGATTTAGTGCTGGTTGAATGACTGGTTGCAAAGAGGAGACATTACTGGGTCCATTTCATCTTAGAAGGTCTCTAGTAGAGGGTCCCAGGTCTCTGTCTCTGTGCTGTTTCACATTCTTGTAAAATTTGTTAGTGGCATGAAGCTGGGAGAGGTAGCCTACATGTTGACTGACAGAATCATAATCTAGAGGGACAGCTAGGTGGTGCAGTAGATAAAGCAGCAACCCTGGATTCTGGAGGACCTGAGTTCAAATCCGACCTCAGACACTTGACACAATAGCTCTGTGACCCTGGGAAAGTCACTTAATTCTCATTGCCCACCCCCCCCAAAAAAAAAAACCCACAACATAATCTGGACAGGCTGGAACACCAGGTGAAATCTAATAAGATAAAATTTAAGAGTGAGAAATGTAAAGTCACATTCAGTTCAAAAGATCATTTATATGGGTACAAGATACATGGTGTGGGGTTGGTATGACTAGGTGGAAATTTGTCTTTAAAATGTCTGAGCATTTTCAATATGAGTCAAGACCATGGAAAAAAAACAAAGAAGCTCGTATGAGCTTAGGGTATATTGAGAAGTATCATGTCCAGTCCTAGGACAGTGCACTTCATTAGGCCATATCTGACACTTTGTGTTCAATTTTACAAGCCCCACTTTAGAAAAGACATTGATAAGCTTTATGGAAATCCAGGGAAGGCTACCAAGGTGGCAAAGGGGCCTCAAGACTAGGCCATGTAAGGACCAATTGAAGAAACAGGGCGGGGGGTAGCCTAGAAAAGTTACCCAAAGAATATGATAAATATCTTAAAATACTTGAAAGCCTGTATCACATGGAAGACATTTAAAGACTTCTTTGGTCTGGTGCCTAAGGACAGAAGTTGAAGCAATGAGTTAAATTTCCAAAGAAGTAAATTTTGTTTTGATGTAAGAAAAAACCCCAAAACTAACAGAGTTGTGCAAAAGTCGAATGAGTTGCTTTGAGAGGTCATGGAGTCCCCTTTGGAGAAACCTTTAAGCAATGTCTGGATGACCTTCTTTTTAGCTCTGTTATAAAGGGGAGTCCCTTTTTTTTTCAGTCTCCTTGGATTAAACACTTGATAAAGATCCATTCCAACTCTGAAATTCTAGGCTCCTTGGAAGGAATAGAAATCCTTCCAAAGGTCTACTTCATTGAATATAGTTTCAAGTCTTCTAGGTTACTCTCTCTGGCCCCATAACCCTTCATGGATTCCTAATTCTCAAGCCACTATATTGAGCCCTTGTCTAATCCAACCTTTCACCCTATAAAAATGAGAAAACTTGAGGCCCCTCAAGGGGAAAGAACAGAAAGAACTCTGCACTTAGACTCAGGAAACTTGGGATTTGTTCTGGGGCATGGTGATCTTATAGGAATCTCTTCATCATTCAGCCCCTTAGAATTATTGTATTTCTTTTAATCAAATGTTATTTTTCCCAATTGACAAAAATCAATTTTTCCCTCACACTTGCCCCTCCCTTGAAAACAAAACTCTTATAAGCAAACATGGGTAGTCAAGGGGCATCTAGGTGGCACAGTGGATAGAGCACCAGCCCTGGAGTCAGGAGGACCTGAGTTCAAATCTGACCTCAGACACTTAATACTTACTAGCTGTGTGACCCTGGGCAAGTCACTTAACCCCAATTGCCTCACTAAAAAAATAACAATAATAAAAGTTCTATTATAGAAAAAAAAAACATGGGTAGTCAAGCAAAATAAATTTCCACATTGGTCACATTCAAAAAAATCTGTCTCATTCTGGATTCCTCTCAGGGTTACTGTGAGGAGAGTGCTTTAAAAACTTTAATGTGCTATATAAATATTATTGTTATATAATATGATTTTATATTATACAGAATTATGTATTACATAATAATCTTAATTTTTAAAAAAATTTTTTTTAGTGAGGCAATTGGGGTTAAGTGACTTGCCCAGGGTCACACAGCTAGTAATTGTTATGTGTCTGAGGCTGGATTTGAACTCAGGTACTCCTGACTCCAGGGCCAGTGCTCTATCCACTGCACCATCTAGCTACCCCCATAATAATCTTAGATAAATATTATTATTAGGCTTAGCTTCCTAGTGTGTCAAGTGGGTATGATAACAACAAAAATTTACATTTATGTAGCACATTGCTGGGCAGCAAGGTGGCACAGCCGATAGAGTGCCAAGCCTGGAGTCTGGAAAGCTCATCTTCCTTAGTTCAAATCCAGCCTCAGACTCTAGGCAAGTCACTTTAACCCTATTTGCCTCAGTTTTCTCATCTGTAAAATGAACTAGAGAAGGAAATGGCAAACCACTCCAGTATCTTTGCCAAGAAAGCCCCAAATGGAGTCACGAAGAGTTGGACACAACTGAAAAGAACTGAACAAAGAATATGTACATTCCAAAGTACTTTCTTTACAACATCTCTATGAACTGGGGTGGAAGGAAGGGGCCAGGTGATACTATTACCCTCATTTTACAGGAATTTGATATTCAAAGAAGTTGAGGAACTCGCTTATATTCATAAACTACTGAGTGTCAGATCCTAGATCATCTTTGAACTGCCTCCTTCATGGGACTGTTTGAAGACTGATCTAATGGATATGAGAGTATTTTGGAAACATAGTCATGGGAGGTTGGATTTTCATTTCTCCTTCTTTTTCTTCTTCTTCCTCTTCTCCTTCTTCCTCCTCCTCTTCTTCTTCTGCTGCTGCTATTGCTGCTGCTGTTGCTTCTTCTTCCTCTCTCTCTCTCTCTCTCTCTCTCTCTCTCTCTCTCTCTCTCTCTCTGAATAATATTGAGTGTTAAGTGTTCATTTTGCAGATATCTGTGTTAGGTTCCGAGAAGAAGGCAGGTCCTTTTAAAGAAGATAAATGGGACCCCTATTAAATGAGCATTGGAAATCTATCCCAGAGGCTTTAGTGGCTTTCAGATTGAACTACCAAAAAAAAAAAAACCCACCAAAAAAAAAAAACACAAGAGGAAGCTTGTTAATTTATCCAAAGCATAGTCATTCATTTCTGAGTGGGCCTTTTGTAGGAACTGTTTGCAAATACCTGATATGAGTTTGCAATTAAATACCATTCTCCTGCCAAGCCCTAAGGCTGCTTAATAAGTACATAGCACATATCTTGGGAAAGGGTCATAATGTCTGTTGGTTTATTTCTGGGAGACATAGCAGACTTTGAGAAGGGCAGATTATTGAATGGCTCTAAAGGACTATAACTCTTATTGAAAGGAAGCTGTTTTGTATTCCTTGTCTCTTACTGAGCACAGAAACCCCCCCTCCCCCCAGGCCGGAGCTCTCCCAAAACTGGCAAGGCCATTGAAATTGGAAGGTCCATATTAAAGATGACAATAAGACAGCATGGTATGTTAGAAGAGCCTTAACTCTGGAGTCACTGGACCTGGGTTCAAATCCTACCTTTGCTACTTATTAACTAAGCAACCTTGTGGAAATCACTTTACTTCCCTGGGCCTGGGTTTGAACCATAAAACAAATGAGTTGGATTAAAGGGTTTCTAAAGTCCCTAGAAGTTTTGGACCTCAAAGTACAATTCACTCTCTTTTCAACAGCCTCAGGTAATAGGTAGTGAAAATTTGATTATTCCCATTGTGTAGATGAGGAAATGAGGCCCAAAGAGATGAAGCAAATTGACTCAGGTTAGTAACCAACCCAAGACTTGAACCTAAGATTTTATAAATCTCTCCCTGAAAGTGACAGAAACTATTTGACCAATTATACTTAGAGACACTGAGCTGTAATGATTTAAATCTCTCTCTCTCTCTCTCTCTCTCTCTCTCTCTCTCTCTCTGTCACACACATACCCCTTTCAATCGTCCTATCTCCAAAGTCCAATGATTTTTACACTATAATACACTCCAAATGGAGCTAACCATGAAACAAAACCTCAAAAGCATCTCTTAGCTGAAATTTAGTGAGTATTCATAAAGCTGACATGGATACAGAAATGTTTAGCTTAAAACAGCACCTTTATCTCATTTAATTCTCAAAATGGTGCTGTCTGATAAGCAATTACAGCTCTAATGTAAGCACATTTTAGCTGGGAAGAACCCAAGGTTGTAAGGAATTAAGTGATCAGCCTAAGATCACAACAGTGGTTGATCAAGAACCCAAAACCATATTTTCTGATTCTAGCATTCTTTCTATTACATTTCTCCTCTGAGGGACCTAGTTTTCCTATCTGCAAAATGGTGGGAGTGGCTGAGTAAATGGAGAAGATTAGTTTTTTAACCAATGTTTAAAATTTAGGAAACATTAATTGGGATTTTTTTTTTCAGTTTTAGAGGGGGAAAAATGCCAAGTGCATTTGGAGTCAATCCCACATTCAATAACCAATAGGAAGCTCCTGATGAGACTTTTTTAAAACAAGAGTGACATAGTCACAATGGCTAAGCTTTGCAGAATGGGTTATTCTGGTGTCCCTGACTTTAGGAGTTGTTTTTGATGGACTCTAAAGATGAGACTCTGCCCCCCTTGCATGGAGTGGCATTGGACAAGTCAGCTCTACGGGTTCCTTATAGCTCTAAAACACCATGATTCTACTTCTGCTCTGGATTTCAGTTTTCTCATCTGTTAAATGGGGATGGCACTGGAAGGGAACTTAGAATGTAGAATGTAAGAGCTAGAAAGAGAAAAATAATCTAGTCTAGCATTTCTCAAACTTTGGTAGAACCATATTGAACTATTTCTTGAAATGGCCCAAAGTGTTGTGCAAAGAAAAAAGTTGTTTGTAATGGGCATAGAATCATAGACTTAGAACTAGAAGGGATCTTAGAGGTTATCCAGTCCAATACCCTCATTTTTCAGATGGAAAAATGGAGGTCCAGTACAGTTAAAGGATTTTCAATTTGAATTCACATCCTCTGAATCCAAATCCAGTGAATTTCCCCCTGTACCATGCTATCTCTATGGTTAGATTTTGAACAAAATTAATCTGAATCAATGGTTTCCTTGGTGTGTGTGTGTGTGTTTGATGTAATATACTACCTCTGATAACTTTGAAACATGATAAAATAGGTATTAGGCAGTTTTTTTAAATCATTTAAACATGTTTTCAAAAAAGAGGGTTCAAAATGTAATAGTCCATCATTACAAAAATAGGAAAATCTCTCTTCTAGTCTATCACTGCCCCATTTTACAGACAAAGGAACCGAGGTCCATAAAGGTGAAACAATTTGTTCAAGTTCACACAGTAAGTTAATAGCAGAGTCTAGAGTAGAAGAGAAATGACAGAGTGTTTTGAGAAATCCATATCACTGTATTCATGTTGGGTGTCTGGAAGGCTCCTGAAGCCAGCCCACCTTATGCAAAGGGCATGTGCCGACATCTGCTGGCTCTTGATGAATATTAAACTGAATGCATTAGAGAAAAATAGCATGTTTTGTCAAGTTACTTTAACATTGTTTTGCATTTTCTTTTGAAGAGACATTTGTCCCCTGAAGAGTTCCAGGAAGTCTTTGGGATGACCACGGAAGAATTTGATCGCCTAGCTCTTTGGAAAAGGAATGAATTAAAGAAGAAGGCATTGCTTTTCTAACCTCTCCCAGAGGGAAAAAAAAAATGTGCTTGTTCAGCAAAAACAAAACAAAACACAACCTAAAGTAGCGTTCCAAAATGATCGTACACACTGGCTGCCACACCATTCTCCTACTTCCTTGGGTTCATGTAGGGGGGGAGTGATCAAAGGAAGAGTTTATGGGCTCATAGGGTTTAGGAACAGAGGCCATTCGGGAATCTGGTCCTGACTGGGGGATTAGCCACTGACTCTTCTCCCCAGGTAGTTAAAGGGAAAAAAAAATGAAAGAAAGAAAATAGCCTTAAGTCATCCATTCCTCTGTATAACTTAACATGAAGGGGATCTTTCAAGGGGAGGGGGAGGATAGGGGAAGGATGAAGCATAATTGTGGCAAGAGAAATGGTAGCTCATTTGTTGGCTTTTGAGAAAGTGTGTTAAAATGGCAGACGGAATGAGGAAGCTTTGAATGCCACCATAGATAAGGGAAGACAGACAAATCTAAGCTGTAGAGAGAAAGGTTAGTGAAGAGTTTCTTTTGGGGGGAGGAAATAAATTTCCCCCTGAAATTGACAGGAAGTCTTTGACAGGTTATATTTGGAGGCATTGAGCTATGATGGTTTGAAAGTGTCACACACACACATACGCACCTCTCAATGGTATCTTTAATTATACAAGAGTTTTTATTTTATTAAAAAAAAGTCTATTGACACATGACAGTTATAGCATACTAAACAATAAAATGATCTATATAAAGAGCTTAATTTTAATGTCCCATTCAACAGAAATCCTGAAGCCTTATACCTACTGGGTTTATAGCTGCGTAGTTTCTGTCATTGCAGTGTTGCTAATCTATACCTATATATATATATATATATAAATACATATATATTATATATAATTTTTCTACACTTCCCCCAGGTGATGTGAATGGCATTTCCTCTAAAAGAATGCTGTTTGTACATACGTGTTCTAAAGGCACCACTCTCTCCTCTCCTTCTCTGGCTTCATCTCATGAGCCTTATAAAGATAACTTAGTCTTCTGACAGCAAAAGCTTGGGACTATAGGAGCTCAGCAAATAAATAAATACATACATACATACATAGACTAGAAAGCCTGGCTCTCCCTGTGGACAAATTGAAAAAACAAAAACAAAAAACAAAACCCAGGCCAAATACCTGCATGTTCCTAAACAAACTGGATGCCTGCATAATCACAGTGTACAGGGGGGAGACAGGATGCTTTGCTTTTGCAAGACCAAGCTCTTGAAATGCTTTGTAAGTGTTGGGTGTGAGCATTAGGTTCTTGATGCAATGAAGACTGTAAAATTGCTAACGCCATACAGGAAGAAGTCTAGGGTGGTGAGAGGGTTGGAAATGACAGCAAATCAATAGTTTTATGTAATTCTAAACACATGTTATCCAAAGTATATTTTCTAGTTCTCTGTCATGGTCTGCATTTTTCTTGTCCAGAATGTCTGTGTTCCTAGTCTGCATTCACTCTATATCTTTTGGCAGTTCCTTAAAGTAACTGCTCACAATGTGCACTGCTTCTTCAAATTAATTCACCATGTCCAGGGATGGAGACTTTGTGGTGTTCACCTTTATGTCTTTCAATTTGCTGGTGAGAATGGAGTGGTCAGATGTTATTTTCTCCTCAGCTCAGAGCTCTGTCTGATCCTACAGGCACCTGGGAAAATAAAGTCATTTTTGCTCAATAAAGTAAAAAGTGTCATGATATAAATGTGTATGATTCCAAACAGTATGAGTCTGATTCATTGGATGTCACCTCTGTTGGGGTTTCTGCGGGAATAGGCAGGAGTTTGGCTTTCCTGCTGAACAAAGATACAAACTAGTCTAAGCTAATTCAGTTTAACCAACTCTATACAATAAGCACATATCCAGCACCTGTTAGCTACAAGATCTTGAGTTTACAATCTAACCAGAAAATCAACAGCAAATGCTGCCTGAAGATTATGGTCTTGCAGGGTTTGCCAGCCTCGTTGGGCATTTATGGTATCTGTGAACCTTCCCGGTTCCATTTGTAGATGAGAATCAACATGGTGGACAAATAAATGGAATTGCAAACAGAGAGACTGAGGAATCCCGGCAATACCTGTTGCCACCAATCAGCTGTGTGGTGAACTTGAGCAAGTTACCTACTCCCTCTGGACCTCAATTTCTCCATCTGTAAAATGAGAGAGTTGGGAAAAAATTATTCTTAAGGTCTCCTCCAGCTCCAACATTTTATTTCCTAAGGTCCCATTGAGTTTTAATATTCTATGTTCTAGGCCCCTCCCAACTCTAACATCTGTATATCCCAAGTCCCATTCCAACTTGGACAATCTATGTTCTAAGGTCTCTTCCAACTCTAACATTCTACATTTTAATAGCTGTTCCAGCCTTAACATTTTATGTCCTACATTCCAAAAGTTCTTCCAGCTCTAATGTTCTGTTATTCTATTTTAAATCTTAGAACTTCTAATGACCTTATTTCAATTGCATTGAAAACAAAAGAGACATTTCCAGCCGATACCCATGTTCACATCCCTGTGAAACACTTTCCTATGCTGATGGTAAAGTCTTAGTCAAATTTGCTGGGCTGCCACTTCTTTATAGTATCTCTCTCTCTCTCTGTGTCTCTCTATCTCTGTCTCTGTCTTTATGTCTCTCTATCTCTGTCTCTGTCTCTCTGTCTCTCTGTCTGTCTCTCTCTCTCTCTCTCTCTCTCTCTCTGTCTCTCTGGGGCAATGAGGGTTAAGTGACTTGCCCAGGGTCACACAGCTAGTAAGTGTCAAGCATCTGAGGCCGGATTTGAACTCAGGTCCTCCTGAATTCGGGGCTGGTGCTTTATTCACTGTACCACCTAGCTACACACCCTGCCACTTCTTTATAATCTTCCCAAATGTCCTTCCCCCATGTTCCCATACTGCTGCCTGTGTTAGGGTGGCTCTGCTTTTATGGAGACAGCCTAGAGCTTTTTCTTAGCCTATTTTGTGTCATGGAGCCCTTTTGAGGCCTTTTGACTCCAAATCAAGTGTTCTTTCCATTATGTCACACTCAGAGCTCTTCAGGAATGCAACTTGAACCTATATGCATTTCAAGAGTTTATTAAACTATTATGTGCAAGGCTGGTCATCATACCAGGAAGAACTGAGTTCAAGTCCCAACTCTGACATATACTGTCTTTGTGACCCTGGGAAAATCACTTAAGTGCCGAGTGTTCTAAACAACTCTTTTTCTCATGTCCACTCTTCTCATTTTTTTATGATTTCAAAATTAATTTTTATTTTCAAAAATCTTTCTCTTCTTCCCATTTCCCCTCCCTATATCCTCACTGAGAAAAAAAGAAAAACAAAACCCCTGTTAGAAACATACATAAAATAAAGCAAATCTCACATTAGTCATGATACATACACACACACACACACACACACACACATATATATATATATATATATATATATATATATATACACCATACGTAGATGCATGTATTTTTCAATCTGTACTTTGAATCTATAATCTTTCTGCTAAGAGGTAGCAGCCTATTTTATCATGATTCATCTGGCGTTGTGGTTGGTCATTGTGTTCATCAGTTTCCAAGTCTTTTTAAGTTGTTTACCTTTACAATATCACTTTTCCTATATAACTTTTTCTTTTGGTTCCATTCACCTCATTCTGCATCAGTTCATATAAGTCTTCCCAGGTTTCTCTGGAATTGCCCCCTTCATCCTTTCTTATAAGATCCTTGAGGTCAGGGCTGGCTCATGACTGGCCCTGTATTGTTCTCCCTACCTCCAGCCCAGTTGTAAGTGCAACTTGGGTTCTGCCAACCTATCCCCTATGTGACCTTGGGCAAATGATGTTGCCTCTCTGGCCTCAGTTTCCTCATTTTTAAAATGTGGGAGATTAGGTCTCTTCCAATTCTAGACCTGTGATGTTATGACCATAGAGTTAGTAACAGAGCTAGAAATAAAGCCCAGTTTTTTGATTTTTAGTCCAATTCTTCCTTCTATTACAAGTCAGGGCTATCTTGGGAAAAGTGATGAAATCAGTTTGGTTTTCATTGCTACTAGCCACCCATATCTGACCTCACTTTTCCTTTCCATTGCACCTGCCTGACCCTCCTCAGTACACATTGCCCTCCTGTTTCCTCAAAAAAAAAATCTTTGTTTTCAGCCAAGAAGCAGATCTGTGTCCTTCTAAAGTTATCGCGATAAGCTTAAATCACTGACTTCCCTTCCCATACACCTTGGCAATTTGTATTTTAAGCCTTAGCTCTCACTGTGGAATGAAACACCAAATCTGTTATCTCAATCAGGGAGGCAAAGTAAGGGAGCTGTGAGGCCAGGAAGGAAGCAGTGGCTCCCAATAACTCTAATGAGGTCATCTGTTCTTTTCTTACTCTGAGGCTACCTGAAATAGGAGATAAAGAGAGAGAGAATGAGAACATCAAGCTGGGATCTTACCAGAGTCCATTCTCCTGTTCAGGTAGGGACTAAATTAGATGACTTCTGAGCTTCCTTCCAGTTCTGCAATTCAATGGCCCTCCTGCTGCTGCTGCTGCTGCTGCTGCTGCTGCTATTGAAAATAGGGACAGCAAAAGAACCAGATGACACCTTTTGGTGGGACAGCAGTGAATTTCTAGGGAGTTTTGATATGTGAGTGACTTTCCCTGTGTGTTTGGTTCTGTATTAGTGTGTGTGTGTGTGTGTGTGTGTGTGTGTGTGTGTGTGTGTGTGTGTGTGGTTGTGGAATCCATGTGGTCCAAGTTATGCTTTGGGTTGCTTGAGACATTGGTTTAAAGAATGCCAAAGGCCTTAACCCCTTCTGAGCCCTTGCTTGCTCTATTAGGCAAGTGTGCACCAAAAATTAAGGAACCCTCATAGGCATTAGGGGAATTTGAGGCAGTGGGAGAGAGGTTGGAGAAATTTAAGGGAGAAGAGAGTGCTTTCCAAGTACCACAAAAATTCTACCACTTGTCCAACTGGGACTGCCTACCCATAAATAGGTAGGAGTCTGTCTCTACTTGTTCTATTCTTTTGGGGCTACTTATAATCCAGATTGAGTTATGCTAACATGTTGTTAGGCTGTTTTAAAGGCTCAAGGATACTAGTTATTGTGATATATCACTCTGAACCCATCAGCCCTTCTTCAAAAAGCTTCAATGGTTCCTCATTACCCGCTTAATAAAAGCAAGTCCCTTTTCACTTGCGACTCATGGCTTTCTGTGATTTGGTCCCTAAGTAATCTTTACTCACATTATTCTCCTTTTAATAATAACAACTAGAATTTACACAATGCTATTTCATTTTATCCTCACTTCAATTCTATGAATACTATCATTATCCCCATAGGACATACCAGGAAACTGAGGCACAGAGAGGCTAAGTGTCCAGGGTCACACAACTAGTAAGTGCCTGAGGTCAGATTTGAACTCAGATCTTCCTGACTCCAAGTCCAGTCAGAACGTATTCATTCTTCCTTAAGTCATCTCATAATTCCCTTCTCTCCTCCCTTTCTCATGTCTCTGTTTCTACATAGAAAGGCAGCATGGCAAAATAGATCAGAATATAGACTGGGTCAAAGAGAACCAAGATTAAGCCTCACCCCCAGCTTTAATTAACTTATGTCATGCTGGGTAAGTCACTTAGTTTTTCTAGACCCACGCCCTCATCAGTAAAATGAAGATGATGATAATAACAAATGTAGTGTTTAGAGGTATCTAGGCGATGTAGTGCATAGAACACTGGGCTTGGAATCAGGAAGAGCTGAGTTCAAATCAAGCCTCAGACATTTACAAGTTATGTGACCCCACTTATTCTCTGCTACCCCAGTTTCCTTATCTGTAAAACGGAAAGAATAATAATACCTCACTGGGTTGCTGTGAGGATGAAATGAGATAATATTTATAAAGCATTTTGCAAACCCTAAAGCTCTATATGAATTGATAGTTATTATTATTATTATTTACCTCATAGGGATAGTGTGAGATTCAAATGAGAAAAGCTGTTTGAAATATTTTACAAACCGTATAGTCCTATGTAAACACGAAACTTACACACACACACATATATATATATTTTGCAGGGCAATAAGGGTTAAGTGATTTGCCCAGGGTCACAGTTAGTGTCAAGTATCTGAGGTCAGATTTGAACTCAGGTCCTCCTGAATCCAGGGCTGGTACTTTATCCATTCTGCCATCTAGCTGCCTCATGTTATTTTTTATTCGTATCTGGAGTATCCTTCACCCTGGTTCTGCTGCCTAATTTCCACCAATTCTTCAAGACCCAACTCAAACGTTAACCTTGATGAAATGTTCCCTTACCTCTTCCTAAGCCAGAAACGATCCCTCCCTCCTCAGAACTAATAGATCTTTTTTTGTTCCTATCTCTTATTGTATTTCTATGTTTTATTTCCTAGCATTGCCAGGTACAAAGTCTTATGTCTTCTACCACTGCCACTGGGGCAATGGTTCACATTTCTGTTGCACTTTAAGGGTTGTAAAACTCTTTGCTCAAAAGGCAGAGGTATTATTCTCCCAGTTTTACAGATGAGGAAATCAAGGCACAAGGATGTTAAATATCTTGAACTTCTAACTCGAAGACCAGCACCCTCCATCATTAAACCATTTCCCCCCTACCCCTATCATCATATGGGTCAATGACACTGATGTTTTCTTTCATTTATGTCCAACTCTTCATAACCCAGTTTGGGATTTTCATTGCAAAGACACTGGGGTGGTTTGTCATTTCCTTTTTCAGCTCACTTTACAAATGGGGAAACTGAGGCAAACTATGTTAAGTGACTTGTCCAGTATCCCACAGCAATTAAGTGTCTGAGGCAGGATTTGAACTCATGAAGATGAGTCTTCTTGATTCCAAGTCCAGTGTTCTAATCCACTGTGTCACCTAGCTGCCCCAGTGTGGGTCAATATTATACTTCAATCTCATTTTTCCAGTTGCTAAATGAAGGTTATTCTTGTAGAATAGAGTCTTTTTAAGGACAGGCACTATTTTTTCTTTGAATATTGTGTATCTAGCCTAGTACCTCTCATAGACTAACCTTCTATGTTACTGAATTGAATTGAATTTCTATCCCCTACATTCTCTAGCAGAAGACTTAATATAATAGGTCTTTAGTAATATTTCTTGAATGTTATTATTTAGTAAATATTTCTTGAATATTATTATTTATTAATTACTAATGTTGTTATTTAATAATGATGTATTTATTGCTTTAAGATTGACAAATCACTTTGCTGTTCATTATCTCATTTAATCTACACACAGAACCTATAAGATAGGTCATGTGATTATTATTCCCATTTTACCAATGAAGAAATTGAAGCTCAAAGACAAGAAGTGACTTTTTCAATGCCTCATAGTTAATGAATGGAAAGACTAAGAAATGAATTTCAACAAACAACACTAGGTTGCCTCACAGTGAATGAATTCATGCAACAATCATTTACTGGGCACTTGACTATGCACTACTGTGTCCTAAGAGAGTGAATTGCCTCCTTAGACAGCTGGAGAAATGGGGCCATCTTGTAGGCTGTGCCAAATGCCAAGTCTTACTTCCTGAGTGAGAAAGTGTCGTGGGAAAGGGGCTAGCTGGGGCCTGGCCTGCATACAAGATGTCCTTGTGTTACTCACTCCACTGTGAAATGCTTAGTGCTGCTGAAATATTACCCATGTTAGATATAATCAGATGATGGCATATAATTAAGTGTTGAAATCTTTGAGACAAGAAAAGGAATGTTAAGTTCAACCCTTCCCCAGTGACCCTTAAAGACTACCACATATATTGCTAAGTAAGAATATTTTGTTTAATTTTTCATATCCTAATTATGTTTTAATGCATGTCAAAAATAAACATCTTTCTATCATAGTTATCCCTGACAGGTTCCAGACTAAGCTGGGAAAGCAATTTTGATTGTTTTTATACAACCAGACAGTTCTCAAGTTGAGAGAGCTCTTCATAATGGTTTCAGACACTTGTATTTTGTTGTCTGCTAAGCTTTCTACTTCGGAGTGGAAAAAAAGCAACTGATTTGAGGTCAAAAGACCTCTGTTTGTTTTTTTTTTATATTTTGCTTATAACCAGTGTGACCTTAGGCAATCACTTCATCTGTCATGGCCTCAACTTCCCCAGTTTTAAATGAGGGGTGTGGATTAACACTATATGATCTCCATGGTACTTTTCATCTTTAAATCTTATGATCTTAATGAGGTCAGCAGCACTGTAGTAGGAAGTCATCTAACTCTCCAAGTTAGGATGTGAAATGGCCCAGATGTGAGAACCTAAAATTACTGGGTTTAGAATAATTGGCTTTATTAATTAAAAATAACACACCATACATACACATCAATCACTTAATGTCTTACAGAAAAGCCCTGTGCTCATTTCTATGGGGGATACAAAAAGGAGTAAGCAAACTCCCTGCCTTCAGAGAGCTTTCAGTCTAATAGAAAAGATAAAACAGACAACTAGAATATAAAGACATGAAGCAAAATAATTTTTGCCTGGGTCATTATAGATGATTCCATGGCATCTGCAGCCATCCAACCCAACCCAAAAGGGAGGCCATGTTCTAAGACAATGAGGGCTTACAGAAGCTCTAAGGAGTGAGGAGGGAAATTATCTGATTCTGGTAATTAGCAGAGTCAGACTAATTGGAAGCTGGCCCCTAGATGTTTGCAAGCCAGTAAAGGTTGATGTTTGAATGTGTAGTGGACAGAGAGTTCAGGTTTGGTTGAGTGACCACTTGAAACCTGAGGGGGGAAAGTCAGTGAGTATATGTGTCATTGAGGTATTGATTCAGTGGTGAGTGGAGGAGGCTGGGTATGACTTCTCTGGAAATTCAAGAATGCATTTCTGACCTGTGGGTGTGGATCTCTGGACAGTTCAGGTTACTAGCTCAAGCAAACCTCTATTTCATAAGTTTTGGGGTAACTGAGAAGTCAGGTAAGACATGGAAGCAGATACCCCCAGCCTGTGCCTAGGTGGGGAGAATGAAAATAGATCCTAACGCCCACTGAGTGATGTGGCATTTAGGAACCTGTCATGAAATCCTTACAGATGCAGATATGTAATTGGCATCATTCAGAGCCTCCAATGGCCTCTGCATGGAGAAAAAAAGTATAAAAAGATCCAGACCCAAAGTGTGAAAGTGGGGAGGGGGTACTGTCTGTACCTCCTGGAGGAAACAGCTTTAGAGCTGCCTCTAGATGGACTGATTGAATTTCATTTGGTGCTTTAGGCAAATCACTAAATCACTTTCTCTCCCTGGGCCCACTTTATTCCTTTGTCAAAGGAAATCCCTAAAGTCCTAACTGGATTCTGTATAAGCAAAGACAAGAAGGCTGAAGAGCTTAGGATTCATTCACAAAATAGTAAATAGGCCAGAGACACATGGAACAAAGGAGAAAAAACTGATGGAATTTAGATATTTTAATGAATCAAATCTTTGCTCTGTCTCCATGTTTTAAAGACAGTTTATCTATATGCTTTCATTGATATAGGGAACTCCCCGGCCCAATGCCATTGGGCACTGCGTTAGTTAAATTATTGCTGCTGGGCTGGGTTTTCTAAATTTATTTGCTACATATAAATTAATGGCTATTGCACCCATTTTGGGCAGTAAATATTTGTTAATAATTAACATTATGTATTAGTAAAGTATCGATAGTGTATGTCCCTACTTCCCCAGTTTAGGCTTACAGGCCTAAACAATTACATACCCCTAAGAGATAGTGTTCTGAGTCAAGAGGGCAAGGGAAGAGAGGGGGAGAGAGGGGGAAGAAGGAGAAAAAGGGGGACAGGGACAGGGAGAGGAGGAGAGGGCAAGGGAGGGACAGGGGGAGGGAGAGGGGCAGGGAAAGGGGAGGGAGAGGGGGGAGGGAGAGGGGGAGGGGAAGGGGAGGGAGAGGGGGAGGAAGAGGGGGAGGGAGAGGGGAGGGAGAGGGGGGAGGGAGAGGGGAGGGAGAGGGGGAGGAAGAGGGGGGGGAAGAAGGGGAGGCGGAGGGAGCGGGAGAGGGAAAACGAGAACCAAAAGCAGAACCAGAACCAGAACCCCTGGTGGTTCTTCTTTGGGTAGAGGCTGGTCACCATACACTGATCTAAGCTAATTGGTTATAGCATTATTTAGCTCCATTGATTGACATGACTTGAAGGGTGGTCTTACAGAGGGTAGGTGTGTCCTCCCCCAGCTAAACCAAAGAATCAATCTGCATTACTTTTGTTCACCTGAGCTCACTTTCTCTGGGGTGTGGGGGAGAGAGAACAAGTAAGCCAATGTCTGCATCTTTCCTAGAAATCCATTATTAATAATTATTTTCTCACAGCACCTTCTTAGTAATTCAGAATCTTACCAGTTGCTGTAGATCACTTCAAGTTTAAGTGAAGTGCCCAGGGGTCTCATAGCCTGTGAATGTCAGAGGTAGGCATTGAACCCTGGTCTTGTTGGTTCTGAGGCACACTTTCTACCCACTCTATAGTTGTTTCTATCTTGTGGATGTTTCATCAAGAGTGTTTTTTAGACCTGAATATATTTGGGGAAAAGTACCTCATTCTTAAAAATTCACTTGGGGAGAGTAGAGGCATAGCTTAGGGAGAAGGCATTAGACTTGAAGTCTGATGACCTGGCTTTGAATCCTGGCTCCACCACAGACTGACAGCCTGTATGATCCCAGGCAAATCATCAAACCTCAATGTGCCTCAGTGGTTTGGAAAATGAGGGGATCTGGTTATTTGGGCTTGTCTTGCTATGATAGTCTATCAAAAAATGTTCATAAATCAATTCAGTGCTAATCACAGTATATATGACTTAAAGTTTTCATTTCAGCAATGATTTCCTCATATATCTAACATGTCCCACACTGTTTAAAAGGTCAATTTTGGTATGGGCATAGCTGTTGTTGTTTGTCTGTCCTTCATTCTCCAAGAGGACTATGACAGATGTCATGATTTGCAGTGAATTAGATTTAAGTGAGGCAGGGCTGTGCAAAGTCACAAGCCTCACTCTCTCCTCCCGAGCCATCTGGGTCCAGTGGCAAGATATATGTGGACATAGACTTGAATGTTAGATGACCATATGTCAGCCATACTGATGAAGGGATTCCTACTTAGGCAGAGATTAGACTACATACTCTTCTCTGTGTCTCTTCTACAGAGTCTGAAATTCTAATTCTGTGTTCTGTGAATGTCTCTCAGGAGTATGGCAGACTAAGGAGTCACAAGGGGAATTTTGAGATGCTGGTTTCTACTGAACAAGGGATCATGGGTTTCTTTCTGTTTCCTGCTATAATACGCAAGCTTAATTAATTCAAAGAGAGAAATGCCTTATTTTTACAGGTCTAGGCAATACAATTTAACTTTTTTAAAAAACAAAGCTCTTAATATGGATAAAATCTTCAACTAGAGAGATAAAGAATGTTGCAACATGGTTGTATCCTTGTACCTATTAGTATCACTTAGAAAATAACACCACGGGGCAACTAGGTGGCACAGTGGATAGAGCACTGGCCCTGGATTCAGGAGTACCTAAGTTCAAATCCGGCCTCAGACACTTAAGACTTAACTAGCTGTGTGACCTGGGCAAGTTATTTAACCCCAATTGCCTCACTAATGTAATGATTGGAATAACGCCACCTGCTGGATACTAACTGTAGAAGAGTTCTGCCCATGAAGCGAAGGTCTTTGAGGGCAAGACCAGGAGTCTTGTCTTTGGTATCAGGAAGTGACTAGCGGACTAGTGGGAGGAGGAAGGAGGAGGAGACGGAGGGCTCTTTCCTTTGGACTCTGGTGGAGAGCGGAGCTAGAAATGTGCTCTCCCTTTAATAGATAGGAATCTAGGCCTTTCTCTCTCTTTACCAAATTCTTATTCTCCTTAATAAATGCTTAAAAGTCTAACTCTTGCTAAAGCTTATAATTTATTGGCGACCACTCATTAGATATTTTAGACAGTTTAGCTAGAATTTTAGCCCTTAACACTAATAAATAAATAAATAAATAACATTTAGAAAATGACACCAAATGATAGCTAGCATGTGTATAGAGCTTTACAGTTTACCAAGAACTTTATGAATTTTATCTCATTTGATCCTCAAAACAACTCTTGGAAATAGGTGCTATAATTATGCCCATTTTACATATGGGGAAACTGAGGCAGGTGGCTATTAAGTGGCTTGCCTAAAGTCATACAGCTAGTTAATTTCTGAGGTAAGATTTGAACTGAGCTCTTCCTGACTGGTCCAGCACTGCATCCACTGAGCCACCTAGGTGGCTGACTGAATAAGAAAGAACTAATTTTATGATACCCAAACATCCTCTGAGATTATTTCTGCCTCAAAGCATGCTTGTTATGACTGAGCCAGTCCCCACCCCCTTTCTTTCAGGGGTCATGGAATTATTGACTCATCTCTCTCGAACCAGAAGAGGTCTCTGAGGGTATCTAGTCCACCCCCCACCCCCACCCCCCTTTATAGATTAGAAGACTTAGGCCAAGAGAATCGATGTGATTTTTTTTCCTGAGGTGGTAAGTGTTAAAGGCAGAATGAGGAGCTGCTGATCTCTTCCTCACAGGTCTCCTTAGTGAGTGGAAACTGGATGAGGGACATAGGAATATGTGGAACCTGTCACTGGCAGTTGTTCCCCTCACTGCTCTCACTGCTTTTCAAGTGCCCACAAGGGGTAGTTACATGGTCATATACACCAAATGCCACAATGAACTGCCCAGAGCCATTCATTTAGCCTGGAACTAGGCCTTTCAGTGAGAAAACAGGTGGTTTTCCCCCCTAATTTCGACAGTTTCCATACTAAAGATCAGTGAATGAATACAGGCTGTCTAGTTGCACTTGTTTTCAATGCTGAGAAAAGATACGCTTGCCAACCATGTTGCCAAGGCCTTGTTTTCCCTGACTGCTCTAGCCTGCCTTTTGAGACTTGTTTTCTTTTCTTTTGTCAGGGAAGGAGGGAATGGACCCATAATCCCATTAGTCTGAGGGACTACTGGCAAAGAACAAGAGAGATGGGCCACCTCCAACTTCTAGTTGTTGAGATGTCTGGGTTGCTGAGAGGTTAAGGGACTTTGTTATGGTCCCACAGTCAGCACTGTCTGAAGCAAGACTTGAATTCAAATCTTTCTGCCTTTGAGCCATTAAACCACATCAGTCCTAGGATTTTAAAGTGGAGCCCAATGTGGTATTGGACAAAAGCTTGTTTCTTCTGGAGTTTGTTTCTTCTTCTTCTTCTTCTTTTAATTCAATTCAATTTTATTTCCTTTTCAATTTCAATTCTCTCATTCTTCCCCTACGCATTGAGAAGAAAAACAAAACCCATTACAAATGTAACTTGGGCCTCTCTGGGCATGCCCAACTCACCTAACATGAAGATGCCCTTGAGGGGCCTTTTGAGCATGCCCAGTTTGCCTAACATGGAGGCTGCTGCATCCCCTACCACATGGGTGGGGATAACCTCTTTTTATTAGCTGTCTGACTCTTTAAATCTGTTGAAAATGAGTTGGTGGTTCTCTTTTCTGTCATATTTTTTCTCTGCCAGCTCTCTTTTCTGCCCAGAAAGTGAAGATCCTAGTTCACCCACAGTGAAGACCCCATGAACTGAACCAGTGAGAAGGAAAGGACATTTCTTCCCCTGAGCCCTCTCTTTTACCTTGGCTCCAAGAAACAGGGTTCAGGGTATTTGTTTCTCTTGTTTGTTGTTTATTCTCCCCAGTTTCAGGTGCCTGAGATAATGCCCAGGGGACCCTGGAGTTAGATCCATAGCAACCTTGAAGCTAGGATTGCAGGCAGGGTGATATAGCCAACCAGCCTGGCATGGAAGCCTTGAAAAGCCAGGGGACCTAGGACTCAAGCCTGAGGGGAATTTGAGATTTGGAACTGGGACTGTACTCTATGGGAACCAAGGATAGGCTCTGAACCCAATAATCTCTCCTCTTCTCCAGAGACTAAGGTGGTTCAAGGAGAGAGGAGTTTTATGCCTACATGTGTTAGATGATTTGTGATTATGCCTTTTGAAGTAAACATTCCTTTCTCAAATCTAATGTGACTATCAGTGATCAAATGAAACCAAGATGCAGGGGAGCACCTCCTACACTTTAGGAAATACCATCATTTACAGAGATCTACGACACCCCTTATTCCCCTTAAGGATACTGGAGAACCCTGGGAGAAGAGTAAAATATAACTCATGTAGCCTTCTAGGCAGCAAGGCGAAGGTGGTCTGTGTTACATGTAAAAGAAAACTAATTTCTTATTTCCTTTTAATTCACTTTTATTTTCAATTCCAAATTCTCTCTCTTCTCCCTCTCTTCTCCTCCTGTTGGAAAGGCATGAAAAAAAAAATAAACCATTACAAATATGTACCATCATGGAAAAGAAATTTCCACATTTGTCACATTCAGGAACAAAAAAGAAAAAAGATGAAAAGATGTTTCAATCTGCACTGGGTCCATCAATTCTCTTTCTGGAAGTGGATAGCATTTTTCATCACAAGTCTTTGGAACTGTCATGGGTTATAGTGTTGATCAGAGTTACTAAATCTTTCAGGTGATTATTTTTATAGTATTGCTCTTACTGTGTAAATTGTCCTCCTGGTTCTGCTCATTTCACTTCACATTAGTTCATATAAGTCTTCCTAGTTTTTTTCTGAAACCATTCCTTTCATCATTTCTCACAGTACAGTAGTATTCCATCACATTCATATACTGTAACTTGTTCACCCACTCCCCAGTTGATGGGCATCCCTTCAGTTTCCAATTCTTTGTCAACATTAAAAAGCTGGTATAATTTTATACATATAGACTCTTTTCCTCTTTCTTTGTTCTCTGTGTTTGGAGTTCGAGTTTTATTATTGCTAGTTGGAGTATTGCTGGGTCAAAAGGTATACATAGTTTCATAGATTTGGGGACATAGTTCCAAATTGCTTCCCAGAATTGTTGAACCAGTTCACAACTCTACTAACAATGCACTAGTGTATCTATTTTCCTATATCTCCTTCAATATTTGTTATTTTTTGTTATCTTAGCAGATCTGATGGATACACAGTGTGGTTGTTTAGTCATGTCTGACTCTTCATGAGCCCATTTGGGGTTTTCTTGGCAAAGATACTGGAGTGGTTTGCCATTTCTTTCTCCAGCTTATTGTACGGTTAAGGAAACAGAGGCAAACAAGGTTAAGTGACCTGCCCAGGGTCATACAGCTAGCAAGGGTCTGTGACCAGATTTGAACTAGGAAGATGAGTCTTCCTGACTCCAGGACTAGCACTCTATCCACTTCGCTATCTAGCTGCTCTGAGAAGTGCTACTTCAGAGTTTTAAAATTTTCATTTCTCTATTAGTGATGTGAAGAGTGTAATTTTTCTTTTTTTGTTATCTTAGCACATCTGGTGCTTTTGAGGTGGTACCAGGCAGTTTTTTTCATTTGCATTTCTCACCTTATTAATGATTTAAAGCATTTTTAAAAATATGGTTACTGATAGCTTTGATTTCTTCCTCTGAAAACTGCCTATTAATATCCTTTCTCTATTTATAAATTGGAGAATGGCTGTTATTTTGACTTAGTTCTTTATATATTTCAGAAAAAAAGACTTTTACCCAGAGAAACTTGCTGCACAGATTCTCACACACACACATACACACACAGAGTTTCCTGCTTTTCTTTCAATTTTAGCTGCATTGGTTTTATTTGTACACAATCTTTTAATTATGCTTCACTAATTTACTTATGATATCACTGTTTACGTCTAAATCCTATAACCATTTTGAACTTACCCTGTGATATAAGATGTGAGGTTTTGATCTACACCTATTTTCTGCCAAGTTACTTTTTCTGTTTTCCCAATAGTTTTTGTTAGAAGAGTGAACCAATTGCTGGGATCTTTTGGTTTATGAAATACAAAGTTATTGTGCTCATTTGCTTCTGTATTATTGAGTATTAATCTGTTCCACTGATCAGCCTCTCTATTGCTCACCCAGTATGAAGTTGTCTTGACAATTACAGCTTTATAGTATAGTTTGAGATCTGACACTGAGAGGTTCCCTTCTTACCATTTCCCATTGATTTCCTTGAAATTCTTGACCTTTTGTTCCTTCAGATTAATATTGTTCTTTTTTTCTAGTAGAATGGTAGTTCCAATTAAGCCACTTTACTATGAAACCAGTCAATAAGCAATAATTAAGCACCTACTATGTGCTAGGAACTGTGCTAAGTTCTGGGGATACAAAAAACAAGGCAAAAGACAGTCCATGAACTCAAGGAGATCGAAGTCTAATTGAAGAAATTGCACACAGCTATATACAGACCATATATACAGAATAAATAGGAAAAAATCAATAGAGGGAATGTACCAGCATCAAGGGTGGGATGAAATTGGGTAGTTCACTTATTCTCTGGGTCTTAGTTCCTCATTAATAAAAGAAGGTTCACCCACATGTTCTATAAGTAATTTCCAGCTCTGATATTCCATCCTTTATACCCTAATGTCCCACAAATCCCTAACATTTTAATGGGCTATGTCCCTAATTCTTATTGTTCAAAACTCTCCCAAGTTGGAATTCCATCCATAGCAATCCTAGTGGACTGGAGAGGTTCTCATGGGTCAAGTAGAATAAAAAGGAAAATAAACAAAACCTTACCGGGTCTAGATGAAAGAAAAAAAATTAAAACCCACAGAGAGGTGACAGTAATCTCAATAATCAGAATGCCTTAGATTTGCTTGGATCTTTGCCAAGCATATATAAAATGCTTATCACACATTATCTCATTAGATCTTCATGTGTGGATAGAAATCATGCCAGGCGTTCTATTTTTAACTCTTATATTCACCACTTTTCCTTTCGATTTCTCTGTCCTCATCTTTGGTATCACTTTCCTTTTAGGTGTCTAGTGGATAGGGCCCAAGCACATTTGGGGAATTTTTGACTTGCCTAACTGGTTCTCCTCTTACCCAGACAATTTCCCCAATGTCTGAGTACTTGGTCCATTTAATCCAGCTAATCTGGATATTTAGGCAATCAGTCGATCCCTGGAATTTCCCTCTGGACAATAAGGTAGGAATATTAAAATTACTCAGGGCTACTTTCCAAAATAAGGAAGGAAATCCCTTCTCCTCCTTCTGCTCCATCATTGCCTCCTCACCTCCTGATCCATTATTGGGGAAAGAAAGATGTGCAATCCATACTTTCAAATAACCACATTATACTGATTTTTCTAATTTTTCACTTAGGCCTGGCCTTACCTATAAATATAGAGGATCATTCTTAAGAACATGTTTTAGGGCAGCTAGGTGGTGCAGTGGATAGAGCACTGGCCCTGGAATCAGGAGTACCTGAGTTCAAATCCGGCCTCAGACACTTAACACTTACTAGCTGTGTGACCCTGGGCAAGTCACTTAACCCCAATTGCCTCACTAAAACAAACAAACAAACAAAAAAACATGTTTTATCATAGCACTGAATAATAGGGATGCTCTTGCGGAGAGGGGTAACAAAAGGGGCTGGGGTTGGGGGAAATAAGGTTTATACAGAGTAATAGCAGGAAAATATCTTAAATTTCAGTGGAGAGTTCTGGGATTTGAAGCCAAGAACCCAAATTCTAATTCTGTCTCAAATGCTAACTGACCCTGGGCATAATGCTTAAACACTCAGTACCTTGCTTTTCCCATATGTAAAAGGAGAATAATAATCATACCTACCATTGTTATGAACACTGAAGGAGATAAAATATGTAGAATGCTTGTGGAATACTTAAAGTAGTAAATAAATGTGCACTGTTATCAAATATTATTATAACCTTGAAATTGGTGATGATAAAAGGTTAAAAAAAAAACAGGAAGACACACATGCTGATATGGTGGAGCTGCTGCAGTTTCCAGAAAATAATTTGGAATTCTAGTGGAAAAGGTAAAACTTGATGTATTTTTTTGATCCAGTGATAGAATAACATCTGGTATTTATATCATTCTTTAAAGTTCACAAAGTACTTTATTTGTATTATCTCATTTGATCATTGTGACCACTCTGAGAGATATGTGCTACTATTAACCCCAATTTACAGAGAGGAAAATTGAGTCAGACAGAAATAAAGTTATTTGTTCAGGTCAGACTGCTGGTGAGTATCTGAGGTAGGATTGGAATTTGGTTTTTCCTGACTCCAAGTTCAGCCCTTTCCCCACTATATCACTTACTAAACACACACCCCATGGAGGTCAAAGAAAGGGGGAAAAGGCCTCTTGGAACAAAAATATGTAGAACCACACTTGAGTACATGAATTGGAACTCAAGTGAGTATCCATCAATTGGAAAACAGCTAAATAAATTATAATATATGGATGTGATGTAATATTTCACTGTAAGAAAGAGTGAACAGAATGAAATTGGAGGAATTTGAGTAGTCTTGTATTTATTGATAAAGGAAAGTATTCAGACTGTACCTGAAGATTACAAAATCAGTACTAGAAGCAATTCCAGGATGAATTTTAAGTTCAGAGGCATGGGGGTGAAGGTGCTGCCTTCCTTTCAGCAATGAAATGGTAGACAATTGGTGTAGAATGCTATGTGCATTGTCAGCCTCAGTCAATATGTTGATTTGTTTTGTCTTATTGTACTATTTTTTTTAAGAAGGGAGGGTCATCCAGCGATACCACTATTAGTTCTTTTTCCCAAAGAGATCATAAAAAAGGGAAAAGGACCCACATGTACAAAAATACTTATAGTTGCTCTTTTTGTGGTGGCAAGGAATTGGAAATTGAGGGGATGCCCATCAATTGGGGAATGGCTGAACAAGCTGTGGTATATGAATGTAATGGAATACTATTGTGCTGTAAGAAATGATGTGCAGGAGGAATTTAGAGAAACCTAGAAAGACTTATATGAATTGATGCTGAGTGAGAAGAGCAGAAGGAAGAGAACATTGTACACAATATCAACAACATTGTGTATTGATCAACTGTGATAGACTTGACTCTTCTCAGCAATACAATGGTCCAAGATAGTTCCAAAGGACTCATGATGGAAAATGCTCTCCACATCCAGAAAAAAAGAACTGTGGAATCTGGATGAAGATTGAACCATATTATTTCTTGTTTGTTTGTTTGTTTGTTTTTCTTTTTTGAGGTTTTTCCCCTTTGCTCTGATTCTCCTTTGACAGCATGACTAATGCAGAAATATGTTTAATGTGATTGTACATATATATATATATGAGAATGCTTGCTGTCTTGGGGAAGGGGGGAGGAGAGGGAGGGAGAAAAATTTGAAACTAGAAATATTATAAAAACAAATGTTGAAAACTATTTCTACATGTAACTAGAAGTAAAAAAAGAAGAGAGGGTCATAAAGGGAAGAAGGGGAGGTGGCATTGGAAATTGACATGATTACCTAAAATTAAAAATAAAAATTATTTTAAAGAAAAAAAACCCTGGGACATAGGGAAGGGAAAACATGAAGTCTTGGTGACAGGCAATTTGTCTCACCCAAAGAATTAGCCTCAGGCATCATCTCTTCATGATGGGGGTGGTAGGCTAGTTAAGCTATCACTGCTGTGGTACAGTGGCAAGGCTATGGACCACAACCCACATAGGTCTGTGCTTTCAGAAGCAGCTAGGTGAGTCAATGAATACAATGGTGGGTCTGGAGTCAGGAACACCTGAATTCAAATCTGACCTCAGACACTTACTAGCTCTATGACCCTGGGCAAGTAACTTAATCTCTATTTGTCTCAGTTTCCTCAATTGTAAAATGAAGGATAACAATGCACCTACCTCCCAGGGTTGGGATTCAAATGAGATAATATTTGTAAAGTGCTTAGCATCATGACCGGCTCATGTTAGGTGCTTAATAGATTCTCCTTCCTTCCTTCCTTCCTTCCTTCCTTCCTTCCTTCCTTCCTTCCTTCCTTCCTTCCTTCCTTTTTTCCTTCCATCCTGATAAAAGAGTCCTTAACACTCTGGACCTCTGACTCCAATCAAAATAACTTCTTCTGTTTCTCATTTCCATAGGCACCTGTCCTCAGCCAAGGGTCAAGTTAGAAATCAAGACCTTATAAACTAATCACAATGACTTGTAATGATTTACAATTACAGTTCTCCTCAGGAGAAATTGTATTTAACAAGGGATAATCACTTGCAGAATCTTAGCCTTGGAAGGGGCCTTAGAGCGAATCCAATTCTACCTCCTACCCCATGGACAGCATCCAGGCTCTGATTGCAAATTTTCAGTAATTAGAATCTCATCACTGGCATGGCAAACCTTTCTGTTCACTTTCTAGATTGCTTCAAATAGTTCAGGAATTATGACTTATTACTAAGCCAAAACCTCCATGTGACTTCTGCTTTCCTATTCCAGAAAGAAGGAAACTTATAGTGAGATTTCCAGGTGATGGGGTAGAATAACTGGATAAAGATGTTTTGGGGACATGGTGTGGGCTTTTTAAACAATTTTAAATTTCCACTGAAGAATACAAAACAAAGTCAGTTAGAGTCAGAAAGGCTGTAAGGAAAAGTAATGACTGTCAAGTCTCTCATTATACTTGAGGAAACTAAGATACCAAAGGTTCGTGGCCTTTTAATGCTCTCTAACTTAAATTCTTAATAGATTACGAAAATACCATGACTGCTTCATAGTCTTACAGCATCACCAGAGGTATAGTGATATTAAAATGATGGGCTTCCTTGTTTCAGGGAGAAGACTGGGGACATTATATAATTTCCCAACCTGACCCCCTTCTCTTATTCAGTTCTGGTCCCACATATTGTCCAACTAGAGGGTCTCTCCAAGACTAAATATACTAATGAACCAACTCTTTATCAGTTATCCGTAAAACTGTGTATTAAAATCTGGACAATAGGTATTCTTTTATCCACTTGGTTTTTCCTTTGTTGATAGTTGGGCTGAACCCTGTTGAGTAATTGTGGCTCTCATTTAGGAGATTTCACCAAGTTCTGACTCTTGATGCAATGGACACAAATCCATCTAAACACTCATGTATCTGGAGGACATCGTAATCTATATGGAATCCCTATCTCCATTTGGACCCTTTGCTGGGCATTATCGACAGTAGTTACAAAAACATTTAGCTGGCATATCTCTCCCTCTTTTATGAATTGCTTGATATTAATTGTCAAAGAGTTACCCAACAAAATTATCTCTATTTCATCTTTTGAAGACTCTTGTATGATTTTGACCTGTAGAGAGAAGACACATTTTTTTGAAGGAGAGTTTTTAAGGCAGTATTTTGCTCACTCAAATCAAATGCTGTACTAACACAAAAAGTAGTGAAATCACATATTTTCTGCATTTTTAACTCAATTATATGATTGTGATGATATAAGCTACTATAAAATATGGTTTAAGAGCTATCCTCAAAGATGTATTTGATTCATGGGTGGATCATCTTTGTAACCCAGGGTTCAAGCTTGGAGTATTTGCACAAGTCTCTCCTCATTGGAGGAGAGACAGACTGATGCCTTGATGCTTTGTGTCTGCCTGAGAGACATTCTTCTTCATTACTCCTTTGAGACAGAACACACTTGGTTCTAGGCTCCCTTTTAGACCAGTTCTCAGGGACAGAAAAGCCTTTGGAAGTCGTATATGTAGAGGAAAACAGTGTTACATTATCATAAATGATTAGCAGAGAGACAGTGTGGATTGAGGACCAGCCTCTGCATCAGGAAGACCTCAGTTCCATCCTGCCTCTAATAAAATGCATACCATGTGATCCTGGGCAGGTCACCTAACATTTCAGTGCTCCAGGCAACTAAGGCTTTGAATTTCTGATCTGAAGTGGTAGGGGGGTACTATCTAACCTGGAGTTGCCTAACTTAGGGAAATCACATGTCTGTCCTCCATCCACTCTCAAAAAAAAAAAAAGATTTTGTAGAGATACATGTTCCATAGTTATTGACTATTTTGTTAATAGGGTCTTTTTCATCCCAAATATTTGGTATCCTCACTTTCATCTTTTTTTGTTTGTTTGTTTTTTGTTTTTTTTGCTGGGCCATGAAGGTTAAGTGACTTGCCCAGGGTCACACAGCTAGTAAGTGTCATGTGTCTGAGGTCAGATTTGAACTCAGGTCCTCCTGAATCCAGGGCCAATTCTCTATCCACTGCACCACCTAGCTGCCCCATCCTCACTTTCATCTTGAAAATCAATCACTTACTCCCTCCAAATTTTGTCTCCCTCAGCATGGATCCCTTCTATATATGATTGGTTTAGTCTAGCAACTCCATTTTCCTCTTTGCTTTTTTTTCTTTAGTGAAGTTTCTAATGGACTTGCTTGTACACTCAGCAAGGACTGTGATATTGTCGTCCCTTGGCCATTGATGGAGAGAAGAGTCTGTGGTAGAAATACTCTAATTTTGAAATTTCAACTCTGAATTCTCTCCCTCTTTGCACTAAAAAGCAAGGGAAACAAAATTTATTACAAACCCATGTAGTCAAATGAAACAAATACTTGCTTTAGCCATGACCCCATACACAAATGCTCCAATGTTCACAGTAAGTTCATTGCCTGTTTGTCAGGAGGTAGGCAGCATGTTTATGAATCCTATTGAAATGTGGGTGGTCATTGTGTTGATCAGAGTTCCTAAATCTTTCAAAGTTGTTTGTCTTTACAATAGTGTTACTGTATGAACTCTTCTCTTGGTTCTGCTCATTTCATTCTACATGTGTTTATACAATCTTCTCAGGTTTCTTTGAAATCCTTTGATAGAAATGTTAATAGATCATTTCTATTTTTCATCTGTTTGTTACCCTCCAATCAGCTTCACTGTCAGATGCTCTCAACGTGATTTTACTTTCTTAGGTCTTTCCTACCTGGCTTTTCACTGTTTTATCAGGCAATATTTCTTTTAATCTACTGACATTCTTCTCTGTAAGATTTTGTTAAATTTATATTCTAAATTTGTCTTCTTAGTGAAGTTATTAGCAATATAGGTGGAAAGCTTGTGTGTACTCTATAACCTTGCTTCTTAAACTGTGGGTTGCAAGTCCATATGGGGTCACATAACTTAATGTGGGGGTCACGAGAATTTTGGTAACAGCAAACATATTGCTATACCTGGGGTTGTGTAAAAATGTCCTGGGCAAAAAGGGGTCACGGGTGGAAATAGTTTAAGAATTCCTGCTCTACAACCTTTGGCTTCTTAGTTCTTGCTCCTGAGCCATATTTTAAAATATATGTTCACCATCCTTCTAGAAGCCCAGCTTTGCATTGAAGCCACTAAACAGAAACAGAAATATATCTTGTTTTGTTTAGTGTTGGTTTTGTCCAGCCTTTGTTTTTATTGATGTAAGGGATACTTTATAAGGAAATTTCCTCTACCAGTGCAGATTGGCAACTTTTCTGCAACTTACTCAGGGTCATACTGCTAGAATGTGTCAAAGGTAGCACTTGAACTCAGGTTTTCCCAACTCCAAAGTCAGCTCTGTCCAGCACAACAACACAATCTAAGGAATGGGAAAGAAAGTTTAGAGACTTGCCCATTGGCCTAAAACTATAACCTGGATGCCTAGAAGATAATGCTTCTCACCAGCAATACATGTAGTTTACTAAAAAGAACTAGAGGAAGAAATGCTGGTGTCATCTCTACTAGGAGATCAAGCACATGTTTGGGTCATATAAACCTATAAGGAAGTTCTTCCTACTAGCACTGGTATGCTAGGCAAAAGGTGCTCTCAAATCAGCCTAAAAGTTTAATTGAACAGCAGGTAAAGAGCATCTCAGGAAGACACCTTTGATCTGGGCACACAAGGTCTCTTGGGGGAAGAGATTCTGGGATACCACCTGGTGAAATGAAGAAAAAAAGACCCTCTTAGTACACTGGCCCCTGACGGTTAGAGTCTAAGGCTATGTTTTGGGGCTGTTACCACCAGTGGAAGGAGTAGGAAAGCTCTGGCAGGAAGGCATTCCCCTAATGGTGGGAGAGAGGTGATGAAGAAGCATGCCATTTGGTGACTTACTATTTTAAGTAAAACTTCTTGCTCAATAGGTACCAAGCTCAGTTGCTTGACTGTCCCAAGCAACCTGGGACAAAGCCATGGTGAACAGTTCTGTTAATACCCTATGTTCTAAATCCTTTCCAGTGCTAACATTGTGGTTGTACACTCCTTTTTGGCTCAAAAATGATATGATCCCAAGTATTCTACAATATTTCAGACTATGCTTCTATACAAGTCATTAATGATTGCTCCCTAACTCATGTATTCAAACTAATTTCACATCATTCTTAGAGGAAATACTCCTGTCATCTACACCCCTTTGGGAAAAAGCTGAACTCTCTCAAATTGTGGCCAAAGGAACTGTAAAAATAACCAGAGCATGCAAATTTTATTTAATTTGATATTTTTCCTTTTTCTTCCATGTCCCTCATATAACCTGAGTGTGATCTTAATATTTTTGGCTCGTGCCTGCACATCTCCCATTGGAAATCTTGGCAGTATTATATAAAGAAAAGAATGTTTGGATCTGACCTTGGTGATAAGGAGGAAGGAAATGCAGGTAGAGATTTCATTCAGGTTAAAACTAAAAACTGCCGGGATTGGAAAAATCTTAATGGAAAAATTTTATTGGCAGAAGGTTGAAAGCATCCATCCAGCAAAAATAAGATATTTATGAGCCATTCAGCATCTTAGAGAACATGACCAGAATTTCACTTGTCAGGGATTGTGTTAATCTTAAGCATTGTCTCTGGAGCCAGAGGGCATGAGTTCAAATCCCAGCTTTGTCATTTAGTATCAATGGGACCTTGGGCAACCCACCAAACTGCCTTGGGCCTCAGTTTCCTCAGTTGTAAAATTTAGGTGTTAGACAAAAATAACCTCTAAGGTCCCTTCCATCACTAGATCTGTGACCCTACGATCCTATGCAGGGTAAAAATCTGGTTGTAGAATTACTTACAGCTGTTTTGGAGTCATTCTTTTTCTTCTAGGTTTATGTCTTGAGTGTCACCATAATAGCTTTTAATGGTGGGATTATTTTTTATTTGCTCATTTTTCCAGCCATCTTGCTGACTTTGGACTTTTCTATCATGTCATTGTAGGAAATGTCTGGGCTAGTTCTACCATTGCTTTCTTGGGGGTATTGAGCATTGTGCTATTCTAGTATCTCCGTACTTAATACTCAGCTCAGCCTGAGTACCTGTAAGCTTTCAGTGCTCCCACAGTGGTCCGATCTAGGGGATAGTAGGTTTTCTACCCTTCTTGTATCAGTTCTGGATTTTGGTTTGGCTCTGATCAACATGCTTGTGGGTTTGCCTTATGTAGGGTTCTAGTGGAATGCTGTTGGACAGAACTACAGGCTCCTCTTTATTTTGGGATTCTTGCCCTGGCTATCCTACTACAGACTTCAGACTGGGCTAGAAGCTGGACCTGAGGACCCACTCCACTCCAGGGGTCCAAGATACCCAGATGTTGCTTGCTTCTGAAATAGCTACTTTGTTAATATACAACCCAGGTCTCACAACCTTATCCTGGAATGCCTTATCCTGGAATTCCTCATCCTGGAATGCCACCCACCAGGGCTGTCCTGGATCAATGACCGGAAGCTAGATAGAGAGTAACTGAGCTGTCTGTTTGCCAGTGAACTGCATGCTAAACACTTTAGGCTACCCTATACTCAATCCAGAACTCCCCCCCCAGCCTTTTTTTCTGGTATATAACCTCTCCCTTGCAAGAATGCTCTCACATAGCCTGATAATTCTTCTAGACCCCATTCCTGATATTCACAGCCTTCTCTATCTCTACCTGCTAACTTATGATAGAAAAGTGACTGATTTTTTTTCTTGGATTTTTTTTATTAACATTCAATCTGGGGGTGGCTGGGTGGTGCAGTGGATAGAGCACCAGCCCTGGAGTCAGGAGGACCTGCGTTCAAATGCAGCCTCAGGCACTTAACACTTACTAGCTGTGTAACCCTGGGCAAGTCACTTAGCCCCAATTGCCTCACCAAAAAAACAAAACAAAACAAAACAAAAACAGATCTCAAGGAGACTACTCTCTTCTCCCCTCCCCCCAGTGACTAAGAAAAATGCCTTTTATTTAGGGGCAGATAGATGGCGCAGTGGTTAAAGCGCTGCCTCTGGATTCAGGAGTACCTGAGTTCAAATCCGGCCTCAGACACTTAACACTTACCAGCTGTGTGACCCTGGGCAAGTCACTTAACCCCAATTGCCTCACTAAAAAAATAAATAAACAAATAAAAAGCAAACAAACATTCAATCTGGGGTATTTTCTAAATCAGTTTGGAAGAATTAAGTGTGTATGGGGAGTTCTTTGCTCTTCATGTTACTTTGCCATTTTGGATCCTCCTCCCCCCCCCCCTTTCTCTTATGGCTCTATTCTGTCTCATTTGGTGACCACATCATTTTCATAGTTCAACTAGGACCTCTATATTTGTTGTTTGTTGTTTAGTCATTTCAGTCATGTCTGACTCTTTGTGATCCCATTTGGGGTTTTCTTGTTAAAATACTACTGGACTGGTTTGTCATTTCCTTCTCCAGTTCATTTTACCAATGAGGAAATAGGAAATTGGGATTAAGTGACTTGCCCAGGGTCAGACAGCTAGTAAGTGTCTGAGGTTGGATTTGAACTCAGGAAGATAAGTCTTCATGACTCCAGGCCTGGTACTCTATCCACCATACCCCCTAGCTGCCCAGGATCTCTATACAGATCACTTCTAAATAACGAGCTATAGTTATGCATCTCTAAGTACCTCTTAGATATTTAGAATTGGATATCCCATATTCATCTAAAACTCAAATGTTCAAAACAGAACTCATTTTCTTTCTTCTCAATCCCTCCCCTCTTTCCAAACTTTCCTATTGCTGGACAGGGCACTCCTATCCTCCTAGACACCCAGGCTTGAATCTTCTTCCCACTCCCAACCCCTTGATCTATCTAATCTTGTCATTTCTATCTTCACAATTTTCCTCTTCTTCCCCTCACTCACAGAGCTCCAACCTTCTTTTAGGCCATCATTGATTCTCAAATGGACTGCGCCACAATGATCTACCTATTCTCTCTACCTCAAGCCTCTCCCTGCTCTAACCATCCTCCACTCGGGTGAGTTTTCTAAGTGTAGATCTGAATGTGTTACTCTTCTGCTCACTGAGCTCCAATGCTTCCCAATGACCTTTAGCATCGAAGTTTTCTCTTTATCATTGAAGCCCTTCATTAACTGGTCCTTTCTTATCATCCCAGTCTTCTTCCACCATGGACAGCACACAACATCTATCACTTCTTAAGTTCGCTGGCTTCCTTCAAGACATCCTTCGGCATGTCCTTAAGATAACCTTAGCAGGGCAGCTAGGTGGTGTAGTGGATAAAGCACTGGCCCTGGATTCAGGAAGACCTGAGTTCAAATCTGGCCTCAGACACTTGACACTTACTAGCTGTGTGACCCTGGGCAAGTCACTTAACCCTCATTGCCCTGCCAAAAAAAAAAAAAACAACCTATAACTTTAGTAGATCTTTACTCATCACCCCAGCTGTTACAGCTGTTACTGTGTTCAGTTCACCCCAATATTCCTTGCATGTACCTCGTTATCTGCACATTGTCTGTATATGCCACGAGGGCAGGGACTGTTGTGGTTTTTGCTTTTGTTTTTTTTTTAATGTTTGTTTTTGTTTGTTATATTTTAAAACATATCCTTAGCACTTAGAATACTATCTGGCACTGAGTACTTATTGAGTAACATCACTGTATGCTCTAAACATTTTAGCACTTACTGACTGAATACCTAGCAAAACAAGAGAAGTTTACTATCTTTTTGTGGACTGATGAATGACTAATCTCCATGTTAGAAACTATCCCAAAGAGCTCATCCACCAATGGAAAGAGTTCTGGCTTAGGAGTCAGAGACTCTGGGTCTCGATCTTGGATTTGGCACTGCAGTGTGACATTCTCCATCATCTGTAAAATGTGGAGATTAAACTGGCTGGCACCTTTGGTCCCTTCCAGTTCTAGAGCTAGCTCTGTCACCCGGTCGAGTCTCATAACTTATCACAGAGGCATTAAGCATCATAGGAAGGACCTGAACCCAGGCCTTCTAGCCTCATAGGCAATATTCTTTCCACTGACCACAGTAAGGCAGTAATCTAATGTCTGTCTTCCTAACTCTAAGTCCACTGTCCTTTCAGGTATGTCACAGAAAACATTGGAAGGATGGCAAGTCATTTTGTTGTGTTTAGTTTTTGCTAAGAATTGTTCTTGATTGAAATTATACTTGGTGCAAAAAATATAAATATCATGCAACTGGAAGAACAGAATTTAGAGCTAGAAGAGGATGACAGCTAATTAAAGGGTCATAGACGCAGAGGGATCTTAGAAACTAACTAGTTCAAACACTAAATTCTCCATATAAAGAAATAGTCTCAGTAAGTGATGGGTCTAAGGTCACAGGTATTAACAGAGTCAGAATTTGAACCTAGGGCTTCTGATTCTAAATCGAGTGCTCTTCCATGGTACCACACTGCCTCATTTAACCCCCTTATTTTAAAGAAGGAGAAATGAATGCTTAGAGAGGGAAACAGGGGCAGTTAGGTGGGACAGTGAGTGGATAAAGCACCTGATCTGGAGTCAAAAGGACCTGAGTTCAAATCTGGGCTCAGATACTTACTAGTTGTGGGACCCTGGGCAAGTCATTTTACCCTGTTTGCCTTCATTTCCTCATCTGTAAAATGAGCTGGAGAAGGAAATGGTCAACAGCTCCAGTATCTTTGCCAAGAAAACCCCAAATGGGGTCACAAAGAGTAGGACATGAAAGAAAACTGAATAACAACAACTAGAGAAGGAAATAACTTATAACTGGTAGTAAGTGTCAGGGCAGGTTGGGATTGGAAGCCAGCTTTGCTGACTAACATCTGTTACCATGCCATAACTCTATCAGGGTGAGAGGATGGAGAACAAGCCTGCCTAATTTAGGGAAATTTCTTACATTAGAAATTATTACAGGCATACAATTTGTGGTTGGAGTAAGGAGCCTGCCAAGCACAGACAGAAGATGAAGACAACCCAATTTTCCAAGTCTCTGAACCCAACAAAGAATGAATGGGCTTGAGTTCTAGTAAAGGAAGAATATGGTATTTGTTTGTTTTGTTCTGTTTTGTTTTGCAAGGCAATGAGGGTTAAGTGACTTGCCCAGGGTCACACAGCTAGTAAGTGTCAAGTGTCTGAGGCCAGATTTGAACTCAGGTTCTCCTGAATCCAGGGCCAGTGCTTTATCCACTGTGCCACCAGCTGCCCCAGAATATGGTGTTTTGTGCAGTATCCATAGTGCCCAGAGAGCTATTCCCACTTTTTCTGCTCTTCCTTTCTTTTTCCTCTGCTCTAGAAATTTATTGTTAGAGAACTTCCCTTCTCTACTCAGAAAATAATGTAAGTTATAATGACCGCCCTGACAGGTTGTCAGAAAACATGTTTACATCAAATGATATGAAATATGAGGGGTTCTGTTTGGGACCTTTTTCCTATGCCTTTTTTCTCATCTTTTCCTTGCCTCTTTTGGTGGAGATGGGAGAAGGGGAGACAGGATTGGCAAAGTTAGGTATTGGGCAGAGGGTGCCTAAATCCAGGGTTTGTCTTTATTTTCATCCTATTCCAATATAAGCTCTCCTCATCTTTAAAATGAAAGGCTTAGGCTAACTCGTCTCCATGGTCCCATCCAGCTCCAGCATTTTATATTCACTCTGCTAAGGTTCTTTCAAGCTCTGACCGTCAATGGATCTCAACTCTATCAAAAGCATTCTTTCATTTTGGTTGTCCCACATACAAGAAACCCTCTTAGGGAGTCAGTATTTGTACCCCATGGAATGACTTTTCAGTGGGCATCAAAACCCACTCCAAGTTATTCAGCTCCCTGAGCCTCAGTTTCCTCATCTGTTAAATGGACATTGCCCATTATAGCTGCCACAAAGGAGTTGTCAGAAAAAAAAAATGAAAAGAGGTAAAATACTGGAAAACCTGTGAAGTTGGAAAGGCTATATAAATGCAAATGTGAGCTAAGGAAAGGATCTAATAAGGATGCCTAAGAGACCACACAGTGGGGATATTGGGAGCCAAGAAGAGAAGGTAATCTGCCACAGTTTGAGGCCATGTCACAGCAGCATGGTAGAAATAAATAATGCATGACAGCTTTTTTTTTTTTTTTGAATGTGAATATGCCCTGATGTCTGACGGGGCATGAAAGGAGAAGAGATATATGGGCAGATGTTCCCACCTTCAGGGGCACGTATTCACCATGTTTGGTATTCACTGTCTCAGTGACAAGAGAGTTGATTTGGGGAAAGGGTTTTTCAACTTCAAATCTCAGTTTGGTTGCATTTATCCATCCCAAACCTTAAAGAAAATGTCAGTTGTTATTGCTAATATCTGTTCATTCACTGCATAAGAATAGCTGGTGTTTAGAAGCTGACAAAGTGCTTTTTCTATAAATTATCTCATTTGCTCCTCACAACCCTGGTGCTATTTTTATGTCTCAAAAGGACTTGTCCAGGATCACAGTGCTAGTAAGCATCTGAGGCAGGGTTCAGACCCAAGTGTTTGTGATGCTGATTCTAGCACTCTATCAGCAAGCCAATTAGCTGCCAAATAGTCCATAAATGTCCTTGTGTTGTGGAAGAAGACAACCTAGCAGTCAGGAACACCTTGGTTCAAGTTCTACTTCTGACCTATGGTGACTGGGTGACCCTGGAGAAGTCATTGAACAGGCCCCTGCCCCAACTTTCTAAGAATAAGGTGTAGTAGTGTAGAGAGGGGGAAAAGACCAAAGAAGTCTCTTGGTTGGTCTTCTTGTCTCATGCCTCTCTCCCTACTCCACTCTACTCCACTATGTGCCTACTACCCTCCTAAGTGCTGACAAATGGATCTGCCTTAAGCATTGATCTGATCATGTCATCCTTTCCCCCTAATTCATTAAAATCTAGTGACTCCCTATTACAATATCATTGGCACTGGTGCAACATGGTGTTTAATATCATACAGTCTACTGAGCCCAACAGAAAACATTGAGCCTCCCACAAAAAAGTATGCATATATATGTTTATATACATATACATTTTATAGATAACATTATATTATAGATTTTAAAACAAAATTATATAAATAAATAATTTATATAATGATATAGGTAATATTTATATAGTAAGTACTTTTATAAAATATAATATTTTAAATACAATAATAAATAATACATTATGTTATATATAATTAAATTATAATTAAATATTACATAGCAAATATCATGATTAAATTATATTAATCTAATCATGCAACTTAATTGCATAATAAATTAATTAAATTATAATTAAATATTAAGTATGACATCTATAATATTCAATATTATAATGAACATTAATTGGAATATTTTAAATATTTTATTTATGGAATATGTAATGCATTTTAGAATGTGATATATTTTATTTATATGATACATAATATGCAATATATTTTATGTATATAATATGTAATATATTTATATAATATATAGCATCTTATAAAGATCTGCCAAACAAAATGGTATGAAAGAGATAAAGGAAATAGTTATCTTGTTTTTAAAGTTATCGCTTATTTTTGGTGGTTGTTTTTCTAGTCAGTTAAAAAATATTTATGCCCTACCATGTTCAAGGCACTGTACCAGGTGCTGTGAGGGTCTCAAAGGCAAATAAGGCACCATCATTGGGCACCTTCTTCCTTAAAATTACTACCAAGTTTTTAAATCACAAAAATTATACTGATTCTATCTTAAGAGAAAGGAATTGAGTCATTGCTGATGTGCTAGTCCTAGTCAAATCAGCAGTCTGCAATCAGACTATTTAGAGAGGGGTGGGTAGGGGCTAGGCCTGTGATATCATTAAAATAGGGAATTCCCAGGTATGATAATACCTTCTATTACGGTAGATTTCACATTTAGAATCTACGAGAGCTGCTCAAAATTAAACTTATTTAGACTAGTTAGAATAAAGATAAAAATCAGCAATAAATAGGAAGAACAGTTAAAGTTGAGATAGTCACCATGAACAACTGCAACAGCTTCAACCAGAACTGTTCAAATGAAATACCAGGTGTTATTCAGTCATGTCTAACTCTTTGCGACCCCATTTGGGATTTTCTTGCTCAAGATACTGTAATGGTTTGCCATTTCCTTCTTAAGTTTGTTTGTTTGTTTGTTTATTCGTTTGTTCATTCATTTATTTATTTATTTGGTGAGGCAATCGGGGTTCAGTGACTTGCCCAGGATCACACAACTAGTAAGTGTTAAGTGTCTGAGGCCACATTTGAACTCAGGTCCTCCTGAATCTAGGGCTGGTGCTCTATCCACTGTGCCACCTAGCTGCCCCCTCCAGTTTATTTTACAGATGAGTAAACTGAGGCAGAATTAAGTGACTTGCCCAGTATCATACAGCTAGGAAGTTCCTGAGGTAATATTTGAACTCAGATCCTCCTGACTCTATCCACAGTGCCACCAGCTGCTCCTACCAAGAGTAGCTTAGAGACTTACTAAGGTTCAAGTATAAGGCCTTGGTTCTGGACTTCCAGACCTCTCCCTGTGGAAGGTGTGGACCCTGAATGAAATGACTAAGGTGTGCTCTGTGCCTGGGTGCTTGGTATCCCATGGAGAAATTGAGTCATATCTGTGGATGCTCTCAGCTGCTTCTTGAACTGGAAATGAAGCAAACAGACCTGCAAGAATTTGACCTCTGTTAAACAGCTCTCTGTTGGGTGTCCCACCTGTACCTGCTCCTCAGTCTTCCTTGATGAATCTTCCTTTCCTTCTGACCCACTAAGTGTGAGTACTCCCAAGGCTCTTTCCAGAGTCCTCTTCTCTGTTCTTTACACTCTCTCCCCTGGTGAACTCATTGACTTGAAAGACTTCAATTATCAGCTCTTTGCAAATGACACCCAAATCCAACCCCAATCTACCTATTGAACTCTGATGGCCTGTTAAAATCTCAACCTGAAAGTCCATGGTTAATTAAAACTCAACACATCTGAAGTGTCTGCCAGTCAATCAGCTAGCATTTATTAAGCACTTACCATGTGCCAAATACTCTGCTAAATGCTAGATACAAAGAAAAGAGGGGGGGAGGGGAAGTCCTTGTTCTCAAAAAGTTCAGTCTAAGGGAGAAGATAACATGCAAATCATCATGTACAAACAAGATATATATGGGATAAACTGGAGGTAATCTCAGAATTAAAAAAAATTAAAACTAAAAATTAAACTTAAAATGACTAGGAAGGGCTTCCTGCAGAAGGTGGGGCTCAAACTGAGACTTGAAGAAAGACAGGGAAGTGAGGAGGGAAAGATGATGATGGAGACAATTCCAAATATGGGAGTCACATGCTTGGAGACAGGAGTTTGAGGAACATCAAGGAAAGCAGTGTCACTGGATTACATAATATACGGAGGGGAGTATGGTGTAAAAAGACTGGAGAGGTAAGAAGGGATCAGATTATAAAGAGTTTTGAAAGCCAAACAGAGGGTTTATTATTTGATCCTGGAGGTAATAGGGAGCCAGTGAAGTTTACTGAATAGGGGAGGGGAGGGAGGAGGAGAGAGAAATGTGATAAAGTCAGGTATGTGCCTTAGGAAGAACAATTTGATAGCTGAGTGGAGTAGGATAGATTAGAGTGGGGAGAGACTTGAGGCACAGAGATGGACCAGTGGAGAGGAGACCATACTCAGGGATTATTAGACTTGGGACAAACCTGCTTGACTGAACAGCCCTCCTATAGGCAGCTAACTACTTAGCCCCATGGATGGCAGTTACTGTAGGTGAGGCTAGCTGGACCCAGCTTCCAGGAAACAGGATCAACCTCTGATCAGACATTTATTTTTTGATTCAATCTTTAAGAGCCTGGGTTCAGGAATTCAAGTGGAACTTCTTTTCTCCCCAGGAGAGTTGCTTGAAGAACTTAAGAGTATTTTTTTTTAAATCAATTTTTTTTTAACAAAAATCCACTTTCTCTCCCTCACCCCCTTTCTGTTGAGAAAGAAATAAAAACAAACCCGTTACAAACACTTATAGTCACGCAAACTTCTTTTCCATTGGCCATGTCAAAAAAAAAAAGTTCCAGTCTTTGCTCTGAGGCCTGGAGGTGAGTAGCATGTGTTGTTATGAGTTTTCTGAAATCGTGGTTGGTCATCGCATTCATTAAAATTCTAAAGTCCTTCAAAATTATTGGTCTTTACAAGAATGTTGCCACTATATAGATTATTCTCTGGTTCAGTTCTCTTCACTTTACATCAGTTCATGTAACTCTACTCAGAATTCTTTGAACCATCCTCTTCATTTCTCACCATATAATAGTATTCCATTACACCCATATATCATAACTTGTTCAGCTGTTCCTCAATTGGTGGGTACTCCTTTGGTTTCCAATTCTTTGCCACCACAAAAATAGCTGCTACAAATATTTTTCTATATTTTGAACTTTTCCTCTTCCTTAGATCTCTTTGGAGCAATAGACCAATAGTATCTATCACTGACTCAAAGGACATGCACAGTTTAATAGCTTTTTGGTATGAGAACTCAGCATTGTTGAGAAATATAGGAGGAATGTTGTGGGTTTTTTTAGGCTGGATAAGCTGAGTTTCTTTCAAACTTTGAGTTTACTGATAACTGGAATAGGTCATCATCCTCAGGTGTCTCTGCACATAACCAGAGGCAAGAAACCTTACACTAAAGGAACAAGTCTCAGGATTGTGGAATTTCTGTAATCAAATGCAAAGGGGAAAGTATTTGAGGAAGGTGTATTATGTAGCCAATCTCTTCCTCCAGCTACATGTAGGGCTCAAATTGTAGGCCACCAATTTAGGCAGGGCATTTTAAGGACAGTTATCAGGGATATAAGAAAACATCCCTTCCCTCCTTTCTGAAAAATTAAGTATTTAAAAGTTATCCCAGATTGAAACTTCTAGATTAATATAAAAGAATTTTTTTTTTTTTGCGGGGGAGGCAATCTGTTAAGTGACTTGGCCAGGGACACTCAGCTAGTGTCACTTAGCTGCCCCCTGAAAGAGACACCTTACCAGTCTTTCTTTAATTATTAATGTCTGGTTCCCATCCTTCAGACCCACCCCTGAAAGGGCCTCCTCCCTGAAGTAATTAGGACTAGGACCTGGTCCAGAATTGAGCAACCTAAATTCAAGTACCCTCCTTTCCTGGCCTGGAAGAAGGGACTGTTTTTTTTTTTTTTAACTTTGACCAGCTTAGGGAGAGGAGGGAATAGGAATAACCCTTATGGCTAGAGGACAAAGAGGGATTGAATAGTTTTAGCAAAAATTATTTGCCAATTGACTTAATTAATTGACTTGTTCTGGTTTATGAAACAAAATGTTAATTTTTCCCTTATCCTGAGCTATGTAATTGAGTTTTATCATATTGTAGAATTTTCCCTATTCATTCTCATGTTACTTTGAAAATGCCTTGTATTGGAGACATGTCTGAGGCCTTGGGAGGTCTCCACCAATTTGGACATTTCCTTCTGAGCAGAAAAATTCATGGATTAGAATGATAAATTAATAATTGTTTCTGGAAGATACAATAGAGTGTTCACTTCTGATTTTTTTCTTCAACATAGGGGAAAGACATAGTGCAAGAAAAATGGAATAGAATAGGATTAAAAAATCATAAGATTTATTGCTCAAAAATACCTGACAGGTGATCTATTCCAAATGTCCTATTTCAGATGGGGAAACTGAGGGCCTTGAGAAGTGGAGTGATTTGAGTAAAGCCATAGTAGTAATAGAACTCTGATTTGAACCCAAGGCTTCTGGTTTCAAATGCAGTGTTCCAGGAGGAAAATGACATAGGCGAGCTTTGGACTTGTGAAGAAAGACAATATGGTGTAGTGGAAAGAGCACTGGCTTTGCACATAGAATCAATGGTGTGCTGGAGCCAGCTTAAACCAGCCCAATTGTTAAATCTATCAGTCAACATTTATTAGGTGCCTGCTATGTGTCAGGAACCTTGCTAAGTGCTGGGGATATAAAAAGAGTCAAAAGATAATTCCTGCCCTCAAGGAGTTTATAATCTAACGAGGAAGGCAACATGCAAATAAATATATACAAAGCAAGCTATATCTATGATAACTAGGGAACAATTAAAAGAGAGAAGGCACTAGAATTAAAAGGGGTTAGGGAAGGCTACTGGTAGAAGGTAGGATTTTAGTTGAGACCTAAAGAAAGCTAGGGAGGTCAGCAGACAGAGCAGAGAAGGGAGAACGTTCCAGGCATGGGGGATACTAGCTGGCTGTGTGACCCTGGGTAAGTCCTTTCACCTCTATCTGCCTTAGTTTCCATATGTGTAAAATGGGGATAATAATATGTACCTCTGCACTGTTGTGAGGATAAAATGAGATAATATTTGTGAGGTTCTTTGCAAACTTAAAGCTCTCTATAAATACTAGCTATTATTCTGCCAGTAAGTGCCCACAATGTGCCTGAATATTTAAGTGATGTTAAATACAGTACTAGGGATGATTTCAAAAAGACCTGGAAAGACTTGTATGAACTGATGCGTAGTGAAGAGAGCAGAACCAAGAGAACATTGTACATGGTGACCACAATACTATTTGATGAAGAACTGTGACAACTATTCTCTGCATATACAATGATCCAAGACAATCCCAAATGACTAATCTTGAAACATGCTATCCACTTCCAAAGAAAGAACTGATGATTGAACACAGAAGCATGCGGTTTTTTACTTTTTTTTCATTTTTTTCTTTTATTCAAGTTTTCTTGTACAAAATGACTAATAGAGTAATGTTTGACGTAATTGCACATGTACAACCTATTGCTTACTGCCTTGGGGAGGGGGAGGGAAGGAGAGATAAAATTTGTAACTCAAAAGCACAAATAAAAATGTTTATTATTGAAAAAATAAAAAATAAATGCAATGCTAGCTGTTGTTTAATTATTGTTGTAGCTATTATCCCACTTTTCTCATCAGTAAAATGAGGGCATTGGTCTAGATGATCCTGAAGGCACCTTCCATTTTTAAGTCCATACAGAAGGAGCTCTTTTCAAGCCCAGAATTCCTTACACTGCAAAGTCTGAATACAGAAGTCCTACCCACCCAGTAATTCCCAGACAAATGATTTTCCATGACAGGAATGCTCTTCCTCCAGCTCTGAATCTCTAACTAGGCCTGTCCTTTCAGGCCCAGCTCAAATGACACTTCCTAAACTACCATTAGCTGCAAGTATTACCACTCATCTGAACTAACAAAGATGGCTATTGTACTTTCACATTCTGCTAGGCATCATGATTCATTATACTTGTCACCTGATGACTACCCTGAAGCCACCTGTATGGAAGGCATTCTTTCTTATTCAAGGTTGTCAATGATGATCTGTAAATGCCTACACCTGATGCCTTTTCTTAACTCATTCTTTTTTCACCTGGCGGTAGCTTTTGACTTCCCCTTTATTCTAATTACTCTCTTCTCCCTCAGATTCTGTTGACAAGATTGTCTCCTGTTTGTCTTTTTTTTTTTTTGGTGGGGCAATCAGGGTTAAGTGACTTGCCCAAGGTCACACAGCTAGTAAGTGTCAAGTGTCTGAGGTCAGATTTGAACTCAGGTCCTCCTGAATCCAGGGCCTGTGCTACTGTGCCACCTAGCTGCCCCCTTTTTGTCTTTTAAACAATGCCCAGGTTGAAAGTCTCCTTTGATGGATCTCGGTCTTCTGCCTAAATGGAGAGAATCCCCCAAACCTCTGGCCTTGGTCTGCTCTTCTCTATATACACTCTTTTATTCTATGATCTTAATTACTTCCTTAGGTTCATTATCATCTATATTAGGATGAATTATCAAGCTTTTGGATGGACGGATGGAAGTATGTGTGTATACACACATACACATATCCAGCCCTAATCTCTCTCCTGAGTTCCAATCCTATGCTACCAATTGCGTGAGGTCATCTCTAGTGGGTGTCTCATTAGCATCTCAAATGCAGGCTTTACAAAATGAAACTCATTCTCTGTCCTCCTCCAAATTTCCTTTCAGAACTTTCCGATTCCTGTTGAGGACCACACCTCTTTTCCTGGTCCCCAGGTTAGAAATCTTGAAGTCATCTTTCCTGTTCACTACTACCCATATCCAATCTGTTACTAAATCTCATCAATTCTGTCACAGCATCTCTCTAATCTGTCTCCTTGTCCGCACAGACACTCATTGCTTCTCATTTGGATTATTGCAGTAATTTCCTATACTTTTTTTCTTCTTTTTTTTTTTTTGGAGGGAGGCAACTGAGGTTAAGTGACTTGCCCAGGGTCCCAGAGTTAGTAAATGTCTGAGTCCTGATTTGACCTCAGGTCTTCCTGTCTCCAGGGCTGGTACTCTATCCACTGCAGTGCCACCTAGCTGTCCCAATTTCCAGTCCTTTTTGTTTTTAGTCTCTCCCCTTTCCAATCCATTTTCGACACAGCTGACAAAATAAGCTTCATGAATCACTGCTATTGTTCAAATATCTTCATTTTCTTCTGTATTGTTTGGGGGGGGGTGTCCAAACTTTTGAGCTTGACATTGAAAATGCTTCCAAACTTGACTCTAGACTGCCTCCTCAGATGTATTTCATCTTACTCTCCTTTACATACCCTATTTTCTAAACTGGGGAGTTTAAAGTTCCTTGAATTCAAAAGTCGATCTCCCATCTACCCTTCCACGGGATATTGCCCTTGCTTGGAAAGTACCTTTTCTCACCTTTGACTCTTGGAATAGTTAACTTCCTTCAATTTGAAGTAAAATTTCCTACAGGAAGTTTTCCATGATACCCTTAAGCTGTAAGCACTCTTTCCCTTCTCACATTATCCTGTACTTATTCATCTGTATAGATGTTGTATTCTACCACCTTCCAGTAGAATATATGCTCCTTAAGGGAAGATACTGGTTTTAATTTTGGTCTCTCTATGCTCCAGCAGGGAAGCTATGTGGACAGTCTTTGAAAATGTAGGCAAGTCCTCAAAGAGACAGGAGTACCAGGTCATCTTACTTGTCTCATGAAGAACCTGTTTGCAGGCAAAGAAGCAACAGTTAGAAAAGAACATGGAACAACTGATCAGTTTAAGATTAGAAAAGGATTGTGACAAGGCTGCATATTGTCACCTTATTTAACTTATATGCAGAGGATGGCATTTGAATCAACAGTCTCAGATATGCAGATGACATCAATCTGATGGCAGAAAGTGAAGAATTAAGAAGCCTCTGGATGAGTGAAAGAGGAATGTAAAAGCTGACAAATCTTAAGATTACCCCCACCCCAACAAAACAAAACAAAACAAAACAGAACAGAACAGAACAGAACAAAGATCTTGGCAGCTGGTCCCATCACTTCCTGGCAAATAGAGGGAGAAGAAATGGAAACAGTGTCAGGTTTTATATTCTTGGGCTCAGAGATCACTGCAGATGACAACTGCAGCTACGACATTAAGACTCCTACTCCTTGGAAGAAAAGCTATAAAAAATCTGGACAGCATACTAAATAGCAGAGATGTCACTTTGCCAACAAAGTCTGTACAATCTATATATGACTGTGAGAGTTGGACTATAAGGAAATCTGAATGCCAAAGAATCAATGCTTTCAAATTCTGGTGAAAATCCCTCGGACAGCAAAGAGAACAAATCAGTCAATACTTAAAGAAATTAATTCAGGCTATTCACTCACTGGAAGGCCAAATACTCTGACCACATATTGGGAAGACAGAACTCACTGTAAAAGACGCTGGTGTTGGAAAAATTGAAGGCAAAAGAGGAAAAGGGGACAGCAGAGGATGAAATAGATTGATAGTGTCATGGAAACAATGAACATAAACTTGGACAGACTTTGAGCGATAACAGAGGATAGAAGGTCCTGGTGTTCTATTGTCCATGGGGTCACAAAAAGTCAGATATGACTGACTAAATAACAAACACCCTCCAGTGCCCAGTACAAAGTAGCCCCCAAATAAATGGTATTGCCTTGAAGTGAAATAGTCAGAGCTGGAAAAGCAGGAGGCAACACAATGTCACAAGATCAGTCATGTTGGATTTGGACAAGTCATTTAATCTCTCTTCGACTCAGTTCTCTCATCAGTAAAATGAAGGGGTTGGACTAAATGACTTCTATACTTCCTTCTGGTCCTAACTTCTCTGATATATTACTAGTACTTGTACCATCTACCTCAAGGAGTACTGTAAAGGAAGTACCATGGAAACCTTAAAAAGGTATAGAAAGGGGAGTTATGGGGCAGCTAGGTGGCACAGTGGATACAGCATCGGACCTGGAATCAGACACTTGACACTTACTAGCTGTGTGACCCTGAGCAAGTCACTTAACCCCAACTGCCTCACCAAAAAAAAAAAATCTTAAAAAAAAGGAGTTATAATTATTTGCAATAGACTGTAGCATAAAGTGTTGCACATAGTAGGCATTTAACACAAACACTGGAATTGATCATCATAGTATTGATTGTTCCAAAGTGCATAAGAGGAAAAGTAGTGAGGAAAGCACTGGACTGGTCTGGGGGAAGCTCCTTCTCCTTTATGGGCCTGAGTTTCTTCATCAGTGGAAGGACCAGATGACATGATTTCCAAGACCCATTTTGACTCTAACTGTTCTCAGGTCTGTTGCAGCTCTACTCTTCCATGTTCTAAGGTTTCTCTCTCTTCTGACATTCTATATTCTAAGGTCCCCTCCAGCTTCTGCATGTCCCTTCCAGCTCTAACTTTTTATGTGGCTGCCTTCAGCTTTTTTGATATTCTTGGGCTCAGAGATCACTGCAGAGGACAACTGCATCTATGACTCTTACTCATTGGAAGGAAAGCTATGGCAAATCTGCACTATGATTGGATATGATTCTGTGAGATCAAGAAGCCGAGAGAACTTTTCAGGCTTTCATTACCTCATGTAAATTCACTGAATGCTGTAAACCTGGTGCAGTATTTTCTACAGATTTCCCTCCTAGTGCAAAATGTTCCCACATGACCAATCTGCACCTGTCTATAATTCGGAGTGTGGCAAAGCTGTCATGGAAATGTAGCTCAAGCCTAAACATAAATAGCATCATAATTAATTTTATTTCTCAAGTGACCCATTGAGAAAGAGGGAAGGTGCTTGAGATGTGGTAGAAAGAGCAAAGGATTTACTCAGAATACTGAGGCTATATCCCAGCTGTGACTAGCCTGTGACTCCAGACAAATCCAAGAAATGTCCCCAGAGTAGAATGAACTGTCTAGGGAGGTGCTGGGTTTCTACTAGTGAGAGGTCTTTAAACAGAGGTTGGATGAGTCAAGCTGTGGAAGGTTTTCTAGGATGGTTATGGGTTAGGCTAGATGACTTCTGAGATCTTTGTGACAGATTACCTGGTCCTTCCCTTATTAGGAATATGAATATGTTTAGAGTAGTCTGGCAGCTAGGCCTAGGTAGAGTCAGAGTTATTTCTCAAACGTTACTCATCCCTCATTTCCTAGTGAGAATCTCTGACATTGGAATCAGGTTGAGACAGTTATGGTGTAATGGAAGGTGTGTTATATTTGGAGTTAACCAACCTGGGTTCAAATCTCAGCTCTGTCATTTTCAGTAGAGTGGATAAAGCATTGGACTTGGGAGTCAGAAGACTTCCATTACCCTTCTTTTTAGTGGATGTGAGACCACTTCTTTTCTGTAAGCCCACAGTTTCCTTACCTTTAAAATTAAGATACAAAACCCCAAAATCAAACCAGCCAACCAAACAAAAAAACTAGGATGCTATGAATTAGAAGACATCCGAAGTCCCTTCTAGCTATAAATCCTGGGTTCAAATCCAAGTTCTACCATTAACTTGCTGGATGACCTTAGTCAAGTCACTTCACTACCTTCCTAAACCCACAGTTTTCCTATCTGTGAAAGAGCTGGACTAAGATGATCTCTAAAACTTTCCATGATTCCGAGAAAGATGTCCGTACTCTTGTAGAGCCCAGGAGCGGGCAGGCGGCTTTCTTTCCGTTCCTTCCAGGAGGTTAACTTCAGCCTGAGCCATCTCTGTGATCTCCCTCTTCCTCAGAGGGCTCTTTTGCTGACTTCTGCCCCTGGGGCACAGCTGGAGAGCTGAGGTAGAATCTTGGCTAGAAGCTTTTCCTGGGGATCTGTGGGCTGGGCGGCCAAACAGTTGGCGGGCTGCCCCCTGGAAGTTGGGGTAGTGTGTACGTGTGTGTGTTGGGGTGGGGGGGGAGAGGTTAACCTGTCCCCTCACCCTCTACCCCAGGACATCCCTCCTTTGTTCCATCCCGGCTCCTCCCCGACTTCTCCGAAGTAGCGCCCCCGGTCGAGGGTCCCATTGGTCCGCTGGGCTGTCCTTACTTCGCAGGACCCGGGGCGCCGCAAACGGTCCATTCTGGGGCGGGAGCTGGGGGGCCCCCGCAAGAGAGAAAGCTGCGGGGAAGACGCGCCTGCGCAGATTTCATTTTCCTCTCCTTTCGCTCCCTCTTCCCCCTTTCCTTTTTCTCCTCCTCTTTTTTCCCTTCCGCCCCCTTCCTCCCTCCCTCCCCTCCTTCTCCTCTTCTCTCTCCCACCCTTCCCCTTCTCCACTTCCCCTTCCCCCACCCCTTCCTCTCTCTCCTCCTCGCCCCCACCTCCCTCTCCTCCTCCTTTCTGCCCTCCCCTCTCTCTCTTGTCCCTCTCACCCACACCCCTCCCGCCCCAGCAGCCGCCAGCTCCTCCTTCTCCTCCTTTCTCTCTCCTCCTCCTCCGAGGCCCGGCCAGCCCAGCGGCTCCCGGCGCCCCCGCCCCCTCCCCTCCCCTTCCCTCCTCCCCATTGTTGCGGCGGCCGGGTCCTAGGAAATCGGGATCGCCGCGGCTCGGCTCGCTCGCTACCTGCGGGAAGGGCGCGGAGCTGCTGAGGTAAGCGCTCCGGGCTCCCTCTCCTGCCCCGCTCGGCTCGGCCCGGCCCTGCCTGGCCCTCCCGGTCGTGTGGGCTCTCTCCAACGGGCTCGCCTCTGGCCCCTGTCCCGGCGACTCCCGCTGGGAAACACCCCGCTCCTCGGACGCGAGCAGCTTGCCTTAACCGGGACAGGGTGTGTGGATGTGGATCTGGGTGCGTGTGCGTGTGCGTGTGGGTTGTACGGCTGTGCGCGCGCGCTCCGGGGCGCGCGGGTCGGGGAGCTGGCTCTACCCCGACCCGGGGTTGCCCTTTTTTTAAAAAATAGCAAAAAAAGAAGGGAAAAAGGAACTTGTTCCTGAGAGCCCGGGCTTGCCTTAGGGCCTCCAGCAAAGTGTCATTAACTAGAAGTTCCCGGTAAACCGGACAGCAGGAAAACAAAGGCGGGGGGGGGGAGGGCGGTTAAAAAGGGTCCCCTTCTTTCTCTCTCCACTGCCGCCCCCCGCCCCGACATCCCCCTCCCTTGTCCCCCTGCTGCACATGGAAAAAACTGGGAGGATGACATGAGCATCCGTCAAGCAGCGGATGGGCAGTTTCTGCCCTCCTGGTGGAGCGTGTGCACGAAGCGTGAGTGTGTGTGTCAACGTGTGCGTGTCAATGTGTGTGTGTGCGTGTGTGTGTGTGTGCGTGTGCGTGTATGTGTTGGGGGCGGGGAGGGTGCACTTCGCAGACCCGCTGGCCCCGGGAGGTGGTGGTGGTGGGGGGCGGGGGATTGATTCTTGCTCTTAAAGGCCACTAGGCTTCTATCGGTCCGGCGGGGCTTTGCCCGTGGTCCTTGCCACGGAGAGCGAGCGCCGGCCCGGGAAGCCGGAGACCTGGGTTCTAGTGAGTCTCTGCCATTCATTAGTTCTCGATCTTGGGCCAGTTCTCCCCCCTTCCCCCACCACGAACCTCAGTTTATTCTTCTGCTGCACTAGGGGGTTGGACTCAAAGGTTTGCTTGTTCCTTTACTGTGGTCTGAAGGGAGAGCCGGCAGGCAGGGCGAAGGCGGCGAGCGGACCAGCACCGTTCCTCTCCGCTCTGCTCCACCAGACAGTCCCCTGGCTTCGTATATTTCCTGTTTAATGCCGAGGTTAGCCCCGGAGAGCCGAGCGCTATTGGTAGGGCTGGAGCCCCTTTGCTCCGACGTGTTTTGATTTCTTCCGTTAGATTTGGGGGAGGGGGGAGGAGGGAGGAGAACCCGCCCCCCACCCGCAGCTACTCTTAATTTTGAAGGGCCATGTCTCCCCCCACCCTTCCATCCCCTCCTTGGGGCTGAACTTTGCTCAAACGGTCGATCTTTTGGAGAGTGTATATTGTATTTGCTTGACCCTCCAGTCTAAGGCAGCTGGAGCGTTGCGAACTATGTTTATTGAACTCGGACGGTGTGGCTGGAAAAACTAATAGTACCTGACAGGCTTCCCAGTTTGTACACATCTGAGTCCTCTTAGGAACAGTTCATGAGGAGTCATTCATTCAATCAATTAAAAAATTGATTGAATATGCCAAAGACAGGGAGTAGGGCAGGAGTTGGAAAGATGAGTCAGAAAGCTTGAGTTTGAATTTTAGCTCTGCCACTTAATATTTGGTGACTGGGCCAGTTACTTCCCTTCTCAGGGACTCTTTCTTCTTGTGTAACATAGTTTTGTATTGGGTGATCTCTAGGCTTCCTTGCGCCGTGACAGGGTTTGTGCTGCTCTGTGAGTGTTTACAATCTAGTAAGGGAATCACTGGATTATAAAAGATTGGGATGGGTAGAATATTATGGAGCTTCGGAAGAGAGCACTTCTTATAGTTGGGAGACAATCTCGGGACGCTTCAGGGAAAGGAGGTTGTTTTTGAGGTAGGTCTTGAAAGAGAGGGTAAGATTTCATTGGACAAAGATTGGGGAGGAGGGCTGGGTGGAAGGAGATTGGCACTTATTAAGTGCCAAATATGCCTAACCGGCTTCTCCAGATGCTGGGGGAGCTATAAAGATAAGACACAGCTGCTGCCTTCCGTAAGCTTACAGTCACCCTAAGGGGCGGACGGTGGGGCGATAAGAGCTGCAGGCTGTATAGAATGTTCAGAGATAAGATGAGGGAGACTTTTGCTTTCCCAAGGGGATGGAGAATCTGGAAAGGCTTTGTTGAGGAGACGGGTTTTGTGATTTCCTTTAGAGGATGGTAATAGTGGGGAGTTGTGGGTGAGGGAAGGAGGAGATTTTACTTACTATATTGAGAAAAAGGAGAGCAAGTTTAGGGACTTGACAAGGTGTCTATCAGCTCTGTGTGTGGCGGGGGAAGGGGGGGAGTAGGCCAGTTTGGTTGGAGCACAGAGTTATGTGAATTTATTTTTTCACAGAGAGCCTCTTGGTAAGGAATGCAGATACAGTTTGGAGTTTTAGAAAGTTGCCAGGGGGAACTGAGAGGTTAAGTCATTTGCCAGGGGTCACACTTCCAGTTATGTGTGAGAGTCTGGAGTTAAACCGGGGTCTGCCTGATTCAGAGAACAGCTCTCTCTCATAACACCACACACCTTCCATTTGAATTTGAATAGTGAAAAAGAAGGCTGGAAAGGTAGGTTGAAGTCCGATTGCAGTATATGAATGTCAGACCAAGGAATTTGGACTTTTATTTGATGGGCTAAGGCAAGCCAGTGGATGTTTGATCTGCGAAGTCGGGTCAGATTCCTGCTTTAGGGACTACACTGAAGTCAGTGTAGTAGGTGGGTCTGGATTGGAGAAGAGAGAGTAGAGGAAGCTATCAGTTGGACTTTTCCACCCAATAATTAGTGAGGTTTTGGACTAGCAGGGTGCTTCTGGAGTTGAATTGAGGAACAGATGTGAGACGTTTTAGGGATGGAATTTGTTGGATTTGGTGACAGTGTGGGGAGGGGGAGAAGGGAGACTAAAAAGATGGATTCAGGTTTCAAAGTCTAGGTAACTGGGACAATAGAGGTTCTAGTAATAGAAATGAGGGAAGCTACTTTAGGGGGTAAGAGGATGAGTTAGGGCTTTGGGGTCATGGCGAGTTTGAGGTTCTGGCAACAGGGCCAACTGTTTATAGCCAGTAGGCAGTTGGAAAAAGGGAAATTCCAGCTAGAGGTTCAAGCTGGAGAGGGATGTTTAAGAGTCATTTTAATACCAGGTCTTACTGGAGAAATAATTATTGGGCACTAACTGTGTACAGCATTAGACTAGGTACTGGGAGGTTTAAGGGAGGGAGAGGTGAGTGGAGGGAGAACAAAGGAAATGGAAAACAGGGCCCTTACATGAAAGGAATGCTAATTGAGGGTGGGGGGGGGTGGGAGACAATGGATGGATTTCACCAGCTAAATCAGTTATAAAAACCACATGAAGAAATTCAAGACAACATGAAGTGTGGCTATATGCTGTGAGCAAAGACTAAGAATAAAGGAATATTTGGAAGGGCTGATCAGGGAAGATAGAGTTTATTCAATGATCCAATTTAGAGCTGTGATGGCGTATCTACAACCTCAGAGACCAGGAAGCCTGGCCATAGGGGAGAAAGCATTTGGAGTCACAGGACCTGATTTCAAATCTGATATTTGCCACTCACTGTACTATTTATGTGACCTTAGGAAAAGTTGTTTCCCTTTCCTGATCCTCCATTTTCTCCTCTGTGAAATGAAGGCATTCTTCTGTAAGGTTTTCATAGATGTGACCCTCCCCCCCACATTTTTGTTTTTTCTTTTTCTTTAAAAAAAAAAATTGACCCCCGCACTTTTCAAAGGAGGAAACAATCCCTGACAAAGGAAATTATTTGGCCAGGGTAACATAGATAGCAGAGCTAGGTTTAAAATCCATATCTTTAAACTCAAAGCTAGGGTTCTTTCCACCAAAATATCCTGCCCCTTAAGAAGAGAAATATCTTGAACTGGTTCCAAAAAGAAGGAAGGAGTCTTAATTGCAGAACTTCAGAGGCATCCAGTTCAATCTTGAAAATAAATTTCCCCTTCAAGATCTGAAAAGTGGTCATCCAGCCCTTTGTGGTTTTTTTGGAAGGCGTCCACTGAAGGGGAACCCAAGTACAAGCAAGGCAATCTATTGCCCTTTGGGGTGACTCTATGAGCTAACTTTATCTTTACATCAAACTAAAATTTGTTTTTCTGTAATTTCTTCCCTATGAGACCGGCCATAAGAAGTTGAATCCCATATCTTTACCAAGAAAACCCCAAATGGGACAACTAGGTGGCCCAGTAGATAGAGCACTGGCCATGGAGTCAGGAAGACTTGAGTTCAAATTCAACCTCAGAAACTTACTAGCTGTGTGACCCTGGCCAAGTCACTTAACCTCTCTTTTCCTTAATCCACTGTGGAGAGGGAAATGGCAAACTACTCCAGTATCCTTGCCAAGAAAATCCCATGGACAATAGTGGCATGCTATGGTCTGTGGGGTCATGAAATATTGGACAAGACTAAACAACAACAACAACAACAACATTTGGTCTCATCAGAAGAAGAAAGGGAGTGCATTCCAGGTAAGGTCCAGGGAAATACTTAGCATGAAGAAATGTGAAATGTAATAGTGGGAAAGGATCTCAGAGCTCACAGTTATTAGTAGAGTAAGGACTAGAAGCCAGGTTTCTAAAATCAATTTAGAAGGGTTGGGGTAGGTGATTGGGAAGTCTAATCATGTTCTAAAATTCTAAACTTCCACTTTAGGTCCTCAATTGACCAGCTTCCAACTTCTTGGCTCTTTCCAAAGATGAGAGGTTAATCTTAGATGGGTGAGTTCTTGGTCTGTATCCCAGAGTGAAGCACAGGCATTTCCTTTGGGATCATAGAAAGTCCTATCATTTGCCCAGCATGAGCTTCTTAAACAAGGTTGTACTGTATCAGATGAAGCAGTGTTTTCTCCAAGTAGGACTCTGGCCCAGATCTCTTGGTCAAAAGTGTTCCATCAGTCTCCCTAGGGTCACTTGAGGGCTGCCAATGATGAGCCTGATCATGTCCCAATCTCTAAAATACACCACTTTGGGAATTTTGCAAGCAAATGGAATTTTGGGAAGTGCTTTGGGGGGGGGGTAGTGGCATGTTTCTAGTGGGTGTATTTCTGGAAAGCTGAGTGTAAACTGGATCATTTATAATGTACTAGAGGAGTTTTCTTATATATACTTCCCTTTTCTTTCTTCAATTTTCTTTTCTGCAGCCTACTTTATTCTTAGAAGCATACCTCCTTTATTTTAGAAGCATATCAGTTTGAGGGGAAGTTGTTACATGGCACTGTTAGCTTCATCAGAATAAAATTTATGCACCTGAAGTAAGCAAGATAGGCTCAGGAAGGTGACCCATTTCTAAGGGACTTAAAAATAATACCCTTGGAACCCAAAGGCTAGCTCAGACCAGCCATCAGATTTTCACCATCAGACAATTTGATGAATTATGTTAAATAGCAGGCTTTTGGACATTATAGAGTGATTGAGTCATAATGTATAAATGATATTATTGTGAAATGTCATTTTGGAGGACAGGGCTATTATTGCATTTATGATTTTTTTGTAGCTGACTATACTGTGTATAGAAAGAGTTTTGATTTTTCTCTGTTATTGTTAACTATTTTAGCAACAACATAAATTAAAATGCATGAGCTTTTGAAAAACCCCCAATTCAGCCACATAATGGTTAATAATGCTTCTAAATTTGGGTTCTGACTTAAATCCCTATGGATTGGTTCACAGATCATGAATGTTGGAGCTGTCAAGGACCTACAAGATCATTTAAAGTCTAACTCCTTTGTTTTAAAGATCATATCAGCCAGCAAGCCTTTATTAAATTCTTTCTATGTGCCAGCATGGGAGATAAATAAGGAAGACAAAAACAGGAAAGTCACACAGGTAATAAGCAGAATTGGGATTTGAACTAAGTCTTCTTAGTTCATATCCAGTGTTCCTTCTAATATACTGCTCTGTCTTTTGAGTGGAAGCCAGGTGCTTTTTTCCTACCATGCCACTGTAACCATGTTTCATAAATCTTAGAGAGAGAGTTTGCCAATAGCTGTCTGTGCATTTCTGAGATTCTCCCAGGGGTGGACAGCATTGTATAGGGAGCTGTATTACATGTTAGAAATCCAGTTGGATATGTAAAGGTACCGTTATGGTTTTATAAAATCATCCACTGAAATGGCTTTGGGGGAGAATCCTTCACTGTTGAAGAGATAGAGTTCCTTTGGCTTTTCAGCTTCATCATGCCTGAAAAGGCAGTTTGGAAGTGGGGCCTTATGGAAGGGGGTGGGGGGTTTGGTGGGAGGAGGCACTTTATAGATCCTCTGACCTTGTCTATTTGATGTCTCCTTCACACTGAAGGAAAGGATGTTTTGCAATTGTCTAGATCAATTCATTTCGGTATTTCATTGTTTCCTGACTCAGTGTTAGGATCATCGTATTTAAAAGTGATTGCAAATCAAAGGGTCAAAAAGAAGAAAAAAAAAGAAAATCATAGGGTCACAGGTTCAAAGCTATATAGTCCAGTACTCTCATGTTGCAGAGAAGGAAATGGAAACATAAGGAGGGGAAGGGGAGCTGCTCAAGGTAGTAAGAAAAGAGGAAGAACCAGGATTTAAATACAGGATTTTTTCCAAACCAAACCAAACCAAACCAAACCCTAGAATTCTTTTCTTTTTAATGGGATATTGCTGTCACTTTAGTCATTCCCCTTTGTGCCCCAAATCCTTCCTTGTGATAAAAAGATGTACTTTTTTTTTTTTTGTGGGGCAATGAGGGCTAAGTGACTTGCCCAATGTCACATAGCTAGTAAGTCTCAAGTGTCTGAGGCTGCATTTGAATTCAGGTCCTCCTGAATCCAGGGCTGGTGCTTTATCCACTGCACCACCTAGCTGCCCCCCCCCATGCTATCTTTTATATATTCATCCCAGGAAGTTGTTTTCTGGACCTAGGTTTGTTGAGTTGGGAAAACTGGTCTACTGGAGGATACCAGAGAACTTTGAAGCTGGAAGACACCTAAGAGATTATCTAAATCAAACCTCTCACTCTTTCTTTTTTTTTTAAGATGGGGAAACCAATGCCTTTTTTGGGAAGTAATAATTCTAGTCTACTAGAGTTGGAAATAAAATATGGGTCTCCTGACTCTCAGCTGAATTTTCTTTACATCGATTGGAGAGGATGAGGTACTAGTAAGTTTTTATTTTTAAAGGAAGGACACTGGAAATCCTAAAGCTGACATTTGAAGAACTGGTTATGATTGCTCAGTTGAGCAGAAATCAGTTACAAAATACCCCTATCAAGACAGTTTCAATGACTTTGAAGGAATTTTTTGAGAAACAGGTTGTCCAGCTAAGCCCTTTGAGAAGACTGATTATGTGTTAGAGACCAATCAACTGAAAGTAAAAATGTCATTTTATTTTATAGAAGACTTTAGGGAGGTGTCCCTTGTCAGAATTTTGCCAACAAGAACATTCAGTATGGGGCAGCTAGGTGGCACAGTGGATTCAGGAGGACTTGAGTTCAAATCCAGCCTCAGACACTTGACACTTACTAGCTGTGTGACCTTGGGCAAGTCACTTAACCCTCATTGCCCCGCCAAAAGAAAAGAAAAAAAAAACATTGGGTACTTTGCCTCTGTTAGAAATGTATTCCTTCTAGGGAATTTGGGGCTTTGAATTCTTAGAGTTTTCTAAATAAAGGTACTCTGTGGAATTCATTTCAATTTGATAAGTATTTATTAAACTTTAATGATATTCAGGGTGCCTTAGGAAAGACACAATGGCTTTGTGGCTTTGGAGTTAGGAAGGCTTGGGGTTCAAGTCTAAGACATACTGACTTGTGTGATGCTGGATAGGCAGCTGGACCTCTTAGTGCCCCTGGATGTCTTCTAAGACTAGAAATTATAGAACAGTTGCTTCTGTGCATTAATAGAGTGAGTTTCCTCACCAGAGGTACCACTGCATCAGTAAAATCAGAGAACTGACAAAAAAAGCTTCAGAACTAGTGTGCAGTGAATGCTAGTGACAAAGTTGTCATATCCTTTGCCAGTTTACAGTCTAATGGGGAAGAGTGCCCAGATCTAAGTATAATGCAGGGTAAATTGTGTGGGCAAAACAGATCTGGGAAAACTTGAAAAGAGAGAGATTGCTCTTTCAGATGGAGGAATCAAGGAATGAGCAAAGAGGAAGTAACACCTCAACTGGGCTAAAAAGGAAAACTTGGGTTTCTGCAGCCAAAGATAAGGAGGGAGTGTATAGGAGGAGGTACTAGGAATGAACTATCTGTGTGAATGCATGGAGGCAATAGAAAGGCGACTGATGTGGAAAGTCCAGAAGGGTGGGTTAAAGCCAGCTTGTGCAGGGCCTTAAAGGACAGGCTGAGGAGTTCATAGGCAATCCGGAGTCATTAGGATGTGGACCCGTCTACTTTTGAAAGGGGATACAGCTGAGAAAGCTCCTGTTTAAACCTTTTGGCTTTTGTTTTCAGGGTGTTAAGTCATTTCAAGCCTGAAGCCACATCTTCTCAATGGACCGATTACATTTGGCTAAATTGCCAGTGTAAAAAATGAATGCATCTTTTGGTTGAGAAAACAACTAGTCAGCAGCTCTTTTAATGAGTGCACATGCTTTCTATTAACTTTATTTGATAATGTTACTTACAAGTTAATTGCTTTTCCCTTCCTAAAAGCAGATACCATGAGATTAGAATGATGTTCCACTTAGAATTTGAAAGAATTAAAACTTCCTTTCCTTAAAAGCGAGTTTGCTTATAATCGATTAGAATGGGGAAAACCCCAATTTTTGTCTGATGTTATTAGTGGTCAAATAACAACTTCTTTGTGTTTGATATTTTTTAATTCCTAGAATTTTTTTTTTGGGGGGGAGGTTGCTTTTATCTCCCCTAATTAAGCAGATTGAAAGGTTTCCGTGATATTTAGGAGGAAGCTGGCCCTGTCGAACGCCATGTTTGAAAATTTGTCACTTTCATTCTCTTCCAAATTTTTTATTGCCATTTTTTTCACCTGCTATGCAAATTCTCTGTAGTGTGATTCCTTTACCTATACAGCAGGCATCTTTAAAGCAAAAATCCAGACTTGTGATTTCATTGATCTTTGGAACTCCTATGTGGACACTCTCTTCTGAACACTAACTCTTCAGCAACCCACAGTCTTAGAGAGTTGACTGGGTACACTGACTGGTGGTGAGCTTCTCAGGTTCATATAGTCAGTCAGTAGTTGAACCCAGTCTTCCTGATTACAAAGATGGTTGAAGTCTTCTTCCTAATTGAGCTATGACATTGGTTCCACTTAGAACAGTTGAACTGATGAGTTTATGTGGAAGGCTATGCCAGGATTCCATTTGGAGGACAGTATGCTAAGTTAGCAGAAAACAAGACATGGGCATCAATAGCTGGCATTTCAGAGCTGGAAAGAATGCCTTAGAACCTAGAATTTTAGATTGGAAGGGAATCTTATGACTGAGAATATCCAACCTAGAAGGGAACCCTTAGAATATAGAAAGTCTGAGTGGAAGGACTTTGGGTCATAGAGTGCCAGTGCTGGAAGGGACAGACAGAGTCAGAGCTGGAAAGGGGCCCACCTTCCCAGTGTCCTCTTTTTATAGATGAACCAAAATGATTTGCTTAAGGTCACAAGGCATATTAGTGGCATCAATCACATCTGTCTGAAAAAGTTTTTTTGGAACACGGAAATAAGAAATGGTGCCCTGGTCTTTCTTTAGGCATAGAGCTTTATCTTGTGAGGGTCTGGAGTGACTTAGCTCCAAACATTGGTTCTCAAAGACAAAGGACGCCATTGTACAGTATATAATGACCATTCTCATTTGTGAAAAAGGGAACCCAGAGGCAGGCCTCTCTCCCTGTGGCTTAGCTTGAAAAAATAGAAGTTGTTAGCAGGCTTTCCCCCCCCTCTAGAAAAAAAAATTAACCGTACCAGAATGTAATATATAGACAATCTCTTTAAACTTTTCTATGATCTTATACTAAAACATAAGATTTTGCTTAGTTCTTTTGGGGACTAATTTTTGTGTGCTCACCAAGTAAATTTATACAAATAAACAATTACACCCCCCAAAAAAACCCAAAGAAGAAGAAACTTTGTTCAAAGAAAATTGAACTGAACATGAATTTGTTATCTCAGACATCTGCAGCAGGTATGGGGACGTGCTAGAAGGGCCAGTTTGAGGCTTGCCGCTAACATCCCACTGTTCATAATTATGAGCAGTCCTTGGACCTGAAGTTAAGAGGATTGGATTTGAGTCTTAGGTAATCCACTTCTGAGGTATTTAACATGGGGAACGTCTCTTCAGTTCTGTGAGGTTCAATTTCCTCACCTCTAAAGTGGAGAAAACAATATTTACCACTACCTACCACTTACAGAGTTGTTATGAGGCTCAACTGAAATAACATATTTATGGGGCACAATGTGTGTGCTATTTCTATTATCTAAAGATTTGCTGATTCGTATCAAGAAAGCAGGCTGCTTGTGTTACTGCTTTAGGAAATGTGGACTTTGAATTTCAGCCAAAGCTACTCCTTATAGAGTCTGTAAAGTTCCACTCATACAGTTGAATGAATCCTAAGCTGACAGTCAGGAGCAGTAGGTTCTAGGTTTGGCTTTGCCAAAAATTTACCTATATGACTTTGGATAAGTCTCTCTGGGCTTTAGTTTTCTCATCTTCAAGTTCCATTTTAGATCCAAACACATGATTCTATCACCCTCTGATCCCATTTGATCTGTACAACCCTTGTGAGCTAAGTGCTATTATTGTCCTCATCTTACAGGTGAGGAAACTGAGGCAGGGAGCAGTTAAGTGATTTCCTCAAGATTACACATCTAGAAAGTGTGTGAGGCAAGATCCAGATGTTCTTTAATATGACATGTGGGTTTCCAGACACTAGCCTTTTTATTTAAGTCCACTGTATTTATCTCCTTGACCATCATCTACTTCCTCTCTTCTATTCCTTTTTACTTGGCCTTCTAAGTGCCTAGTTCAGTGCTATACACACAGCAGCTGCTTAATAAACTATTCTGACAAATATTAATCTTCAAAGGCACTTAAAATACCTATTGGAAGTCTTTTTTAAAAGTTCCCCTTATGTTGTGGTTAAGTCTAGGCTGCTATCCTAAAATCATCAGCTGCTACAAAAGCTGCTGTGACTTGCATGGGATTTCAGCTCTCTAAAGGCACGTATGGTGTTTTTGAGACTAGGAGACTTGTCTCTGCTGCACCTCAGGGTACTATGTGGGTAACTCAATGTTCTTCTACCCTAGGGGGATAATCACAACTTTAAGTTATTACTGGAATTCCAAGAAGGTCATGCAGACTTGAACACAATCTCTTTCCTTACTCTGTTAACCTCCTTCCTTTTCTATTCTTTTTTCCTGTTGGCTTTCTCTTTCTCATTGACAAGATAACTCCTTGTCTCACCTTGTCCCTTGAGGGTTTCTTTCTCTTTATACTCTTGTTCTCCCTGTCTTATTGCTCTTCCTGTCCTTACACACACACACACACACACACACACACACACACACACAAACACACACACACGTCTATTATATGTTCAATTCATAGACAGCATAGATAGCATCCATAGCATGAAACATCCATGCTACATCAATAAATTATCCCTTGCTCTGGATATTTGAGAACAAGAGGAAGGCTCCTAGTAATGTTGGGCAAGTCCCCCAATTTGGAGTAGGACAAAGGTTGCCCAGAATGGGCAAGCATTAATATGTTTCCATCTGTAACCGTGGAAGGAGTGCCCACAATGACTAGGTAATAGATCCATTGGTGATTTGGTATATATGTGTTTTAGTTCTAGAATCATTTTATATTTCAAAGCATTGTCCTAAACAAATATGCATCCCATTGAAAAAAGGAAACCCTGCCTCTTGTCACTCATCTCTGACACAAGTTAAATTGGATTTAAATTGTCAGCTCCACAAGGTGAAAGTATGACTCTTCTGTCCTAAGATCCCAATGAATTTATGGAGAAAGGTCAGATCCATGATTCATTACATGGAAAAATGAAGAAAATAGAATAATGTTGTTATAAACTTTGAGGATTGGTGAAAAGGAGAGACTGGTAGACTGAACCCCTATTTTTCCTTTCTTTCTAATTAAAATTAAGCTTCTCTACTGAATTGGTTTGGTATATGTTTCTGGAAAGTTCTTTTAGGCTCCCAAATACCCACTGAGGCCAGTGGGGCAGTATTTCAGCCAATTGCCTTATTCAGAAATATTGCATAAGCTCTCTCAGAAAGACCCCTTTCACAGATTCACCTGGACCAGAAAATTGACCACTAACTATGAAGAAGGATTGAGGAAGCCACAGACACAAAACAGCTGTTCTCTAGGCACTTTATTGGAAGAGAAATAGACATGCTTAGTGTCCTAGAGGGCCCACATAATGCTGCCATACCTTTCCTGTGCCCTGGAGGCTTAACTGCGCCTGATGAACTGAACCAAATTGGCCAAAGGACCATTTATTGTACTTCTTCCTACTTAAAAAATCTATTTGACCACACCTCCACCCTTTGGATACAGTGTTGCTGTCCATTTCCCCTAGCCGTGGTGCTGACACACCCAATGAGTTTGCTCTTTCTTGTCCCTCTATTAGAGACATTAAAGATAATGCTGTAGAGTGTAGTGTTTGAAGAGCTACATATGCATGTATATCTACACATGGGGATAGAAGGTCCCTATTGCCTAGTATTATTAAAGAATGGACAATTTACAGGTAAGGAAAAATACTTTATTAATTAAAAAATAAATTAATTTAAAAAAAGAATGGACAATTTCACATTGAGTATCCAGTTTTCCAGTTGATTGTTTTCATCTTAAACAATAAGAGGTGCTGAACAAGAAAGGTAGAATGGGTTGCCTTGTGAATTGGTGAATTCCCTTTCTGTGAAAGTCTTCAAGAGATGTCTGGGTGATCCTTTGTCCTGGATGGTGCAGGAAGGGGATTCATGATAATTTCTAAGGAAATGACCAACTCTGAGAGTCTATGTAAGATAAATGGCAAATACTATCTATGATCTTATTATTCGATGACCTTGGGGAAGTCACTTTTTCCTATATGGGTCTTAGTTTCCTCCTCCGTAAAAAAGGACTTAGACAAGATGCTCTCAAAGGTCCTTACTAGATCTGAAATTCTGTAATATAAATCATAAGTTATGTATTACTAATAAAAAAAATAAGAAAAAGTTTTGAATGAAGCTTACCATGTAGGTAAATTAGGTCAAAGGTAAATACCTTTGAAATGGAAGGGTGGCTTTTTTTGTTTGTTTTTGTTTCTGTACAGTGGAAAGAAATTTGGTTCTGGAGACCTGGGTGCAAATTTCACCTCTACATATACCCCATGTGAACTTGGACCATCAGTTAACTTCCTCCGGCCCTGATTTCCTCATCTGTCCTATGAAGGCATTAGATTCGATGACCTCTGATGTCCACTCCACCTCTAGGAGTGATTATCTGATGATCTAAAAAAGACACTTCCCAAAATTGGAAGTCAAAATCTTACCAAAATGAATGTGAAAAATAATCTTTGCATGTAATTAGGAAGTAAAATAAAATACCACCAAGAAAAAAATGTCCGCTGCCTAAAAAGTTAAACATCCAGTTACTTGAACTCTTGAAAAGAAAGGCACAAAATAAACCCAAATTTTTATTAAAAATCAAAAAAAAACCCAAAACCAACCCGCCTCCTGCCTGTTAGCTAGGTACTATTTATTTTATAACTTAGCTTTCAGACATTCTTCTCCCTTTCCCCTCTGCCACTTCTTGATTATCCAGTTTGTGCAGTGTCTAGAGGCTTTTGCTTCTTCTCATTTTTGGAACATGTCATTGTTTATTATTTCTACCACTTGGTGATCAGGGAAAGAAGAAGGGAAGAAACTCAAACCAGTAGTGGATTCTTTTAATGGTTGCCTTCCCTGCCAAAAAGAGAATGTCCAGAAAGATCAGGCCATGGTTCAGGATGAGTTTTGGGGGGGGTGTTATCTTTATGTTTTAATAATCCTCATTCTCCAGTCACCTAAGGGAAACTGAGGCCTTCCCAGGGTCATACAAATGCAGGTCCTGTGACTCCAGAATCAGTGGTTTCCTACTATGTCATTCAGTTTGTGCCTGAGTGAGGACTCCCTAACAAAAACAGCAATTCCTATTTCTGTAGGGCCTTAAGGTTCACACTTTTATGAGGAAGGAGTGGAAGAAACCACTCTTTTTTTTGGGGGGGGAGCAAGGCAATGAGGGTTAAGTGACTTGCCCAGGGTCACACAGTTAATGTCAAGTGTTTGAGGCAGAATTTCAACTCAGGTCCTCTTGAATCCAGGGCCAGTGCTTTATCCACTGCACCACCTAGCTGCCCTCAGGCACACACTTTTGTAATTCTTCCCTCTTTCAATGGAGAGGACAGGTTTGACCCATGGACCTCATTTCTCACTTGGCTTTGACCTTCTTGTCTCCTCCCTGTCCCTCTCTAGCCCATCCTCTGCAGGCTGCTAGATTACTTTTCCTGATTCGTTACATTGGTGTGCATCCTTCTCCTTCAGTGGCTTCTCATTTGCCTCTAAAGTTTCTAGCTAGCACAGTGTCTAAAATCCTCCAAGTGAGTTGTTAAAGTAAAGGACTTAGAGGGAGAATTCACTATCAGGCTGCCCAGCTGCTCTCTGTCCCCAGAGATCACAGCACTGCTTTGTAGGTATCCTGCAAATTTATTAATGGCTTGCAGCACCATTAGAGTGGGTTGGACTGGTTTATTGGTATACACAAGTGCAGAACAGGAGAGGATGGACAGATGAACAGTAATCCAGACAGGGCTGGAGTCACATGTTTCCTTCCTCACCCTTAGCATCCCATGGGGCAGCATGCTGGCTGGTGGCCCAGAGGAACGGTGGGGCTATGCCCTTGGCACTGTCTCTGGGGGCCAAGGTTTACATAGGACTTTTAGACAAAGGGCCTGCTGTGGCAGCTGTCATGTAGCTGGTGGGGTGATGGGTCATGGAACATGAACCAAGTAGCAAAATGGAAGGGGTTGGGAGAAGGGTCTCCTCTAAAAATTAGCCAGGAAGCCTAGTCAGGATGAGGAAAGTGGAGTTATTACTGATGTTAGAATATTTTTACTGACTAGACCTGATTTGGGGGGACTAAACTGTGGAGGACTAATCTGGGGACTTTTTACTATTTGGCTATCTGACTTTGTTAATTTAATGTGGGCCGTTTATAAAGTTCCACCACCCTGCTCCCAAACTGATGGACTAAAGATTAAGAAGCCTCTTAACCAAATAATCCAAGCAGAGTTTATTTATGAGATACTATTTCAAATTAGGAATACGGGGAAATAAAGTACAACCTGACTGCTTTCCTGCGGTCTCTTTCCCACCTGCTGGGCTTCGAATTTTTTGAGGCCTCCGGCCTCAGGGCACGTTACACTTTCCCTGGTTTGTATTAAGGCCTTTAACCTTGTCAGCCCCGTCTCTCCTTTTCTGAACCGAACTCTCCTCCATCCTTGTCCATGCTCCCCTCTAGTCAGCCCCTCCTTGCTCCGTCCCCCTTCAATCTTCTCTATCTAGTCCGTCCTCCTCTAGTCAGCCTCCCTCCTCTAACTCCCAGGTCTATATATACCTTTTCTTCTCTCCAGTCAAATCTCGGGGCTTCCTTCGCCCCTACAGACCAAGCTAATCCGCCAGCCAGGGCTGCAGCTGGGTGGGGGGGGGGTGTGCTCTCGAGCCTCATGCCTCAGCACAGGCTATCCAGGATCTTTCGGATAGCTCTGCTCAGATCGGAGGGAGCTGGGGCTTTTTTTTTTTTTCTTTTCCCCCCAGCTGTCTGACCTGGCGTCTTGTACAGCCCATGGGGCTTTTTCACTCCGCTGAAGCTGAGGAGGAGGGGGAGAGACCCTGAGGGCCTAAGGCTTTCTAATCTCAGCCTAAAGGTAGGGTCCCCAAATCAAAATAAATTTCCACACTGACTTGCATCAGAAGGCTAGCTGGAGAGGTTCTAGTTCCAGTTCTAGTTCTAACTCTTGGTTGCAGTTTTAATCTTCAGCATACCTGAGTTGTGTAACAGGAGGCAGGCCTTTGAGAGTGAGGCCATCATCGACTCATCTGGAAACTCACAAGGACTGACAAGAGGGTGTGTGTCCACAAGAGAATGATCTGGGTGGTGAGGGGCCCCAAAGCCATGACATGGGAAGTTGGGTTGAAGGAGCTGGGAGTGTTTACTGTGAGAAGGCTGAAAGGGTTGCATGCCAGTTATCTTCATCTATTTGTCATCTGGGAAGCTAGGTAGTGCAGTGGCAGGAACACACCAGCCTGGACTCAGGGAGACTCATCTTCCTGAGTTCAAATCTGGCCTCAGATTTGCCCCTGTTTGTCCCTGGGCAAGTCACTTAACACTGCTTGCCTCAGTTTTCTCATCTGTAAGATGAGCTGTAGAATGAAATGGCAAAGCACTTCAGTATCTCTGCCAAGAAAACCTGAAATGGGATCAAGAAGAGTTGGACACAACTGAAAATGTCTGAACACACAATGACCTCCTTCCTCCCTTTCCCTCAGCTGTTAAATTCAGCAAATATCTAGGATCTTAGGATCATAGATTTAGAAGGGGTCATTGAGTCCATTTTCCAGATGAGAAAACCAAGGCACAGAGAGTTTATGTAACTTGCCTAGAGTCACACAATTAATATATGAGGTGGGATTAGGTACCTACTGTGTGCAAACATAGCACACCGAGATGGAGGTGGTATAACACATACTCCCTCTCCCCTCCGCCCCAGTTAGGAGAATTTATATACAAAAGTGGGTTTTTATAATACTGTGTTTGAAGCCTTTTGCAAAAGGAAAATGAGTTCCTTTTTAGAAAGTGTCTTTTACTAGCAGAAATCATACGTTCCCAATCATGATATTTTGCTCCTATACTTGTGTGCAGCTTCTTTTTATAGCTTCTGTTAGCCCAGATTAGTCCAGCTAATTTCCTTTAGCCCAGCTGGCTTCCTTTCCTTACAAATTCTACACTTTTTGGCTTTCTCATCATTTTTTTGGTAAAGCCACCCAGAAATTTGCAATCTTAGAGGTCATTCCTGTGCAGTTACAATTGAAGCTGATTATCTCAGTTCAAATAAGACTTTCAGTTTTTAAATTAAAAAAAAAAATTACCTTCAATTTTAACCACGTGAAAATGCTAGGATATGCCTTGGTCATAGAACACAAAATGTCAGAGTTTGGAGACCTTGGTGATTGTCACGTTCAACCCCCTCACATTACAGAAGGGATAACACAGGCTCCTAAGGGGTAGTGACTTGAAATTAGTGACAATCCAAGATAGAGCCCATGTCCCCTGGCACTGATTTTTGTGGTATTCTTCCTTGTAGAGTAGGTCTTTAGAAGGCCTGATGCTTTGAAGCTTGTTGCTACAGGTAGGTTCAGGTTTGGTAATGCCACATACTTAAATCACACACCCACTCTCTTGCATTGTTCATCATAACAGCTTACTTATAGGGACAATCCATGAGGCCATCGACTTCCTTCATTTGCCAAAGAAGGATGTGTCCCCAGTTAAAGAACATTACCCACTAAATATCAATAGAACCCAAGAAAACTGTGTACTATACACTTATTTAGAGATCGTACTTTAAAAGTCTTTTTTGAAAACTTGAGTTTATTTATTTGTTAAAGTGCAGTGAATGAATGTTTGCAGAAGTGAGAAAATAATTATTAATAATAGATTTCTTGGGGGGACCCAGAGATCAGTTTCCAGTTCCTCAGTTCTTCTCTCCCCCCACACAAACCCAAGAGAACAAAAGAAATGGAGATAGACTCTTGTCTAACTCAGCGAAGGACCACACCTAGATAGTGGACTTTGCCTTCAGGAACTTGAGTGAGGGTCTTCTCCCTGATGTCATCTGTAGAGTTCATTTTAATTGAGACCACCCTCAAGTCATGTCAACCAATGGAATCGAATGATGCTAACCAATTAGCTTAAAGAGGATAAAAATTGGAAGAGGCCATGAGCTTGTTCTCTTTTTCTGCTGGTGTTTGGCTCGCTCTCTTAATACAGTGTAGGTTTTGTAGGTCTTCTCGATTCTCCTTGAGACCGTGGGCTGGCATTCTAAAAAACAGCATGGGTCTTCTGTGGCTTTTCTCCTGCTGTTGCTAACTGACACATGGTCAATTTATGCGTGTGTGTGTATAAATAATAAATGTTTACTGCTAGAACTGATGCAATAGCAATTTATTTATAAAAATACAGTCTTAGTTTAATTATGAAACACAGAGTCCTGCTTGCTAGTTGCTAGGGGAGGTAGTTTAGACAAGATAATTCTTTCTCTGATGAAGCTCATGCTCTAAGAGTAGACTGATGCCCACAAGGCAATGCATGGTGTTGTGTGTTAAGAGTATTGGAAAGATGCAGAACAAAACTATGGTAGGTCTGTTGGGGAAGTTTGTTACTGACCTTGGAGGGTGGCTTCCCGGAGAACGTAGTGTTTGACTACCACTGAGTCCATAATGGGTGAAGAAAGGGAGAGAAGAGACTCTATACATAGGGAAGAGTTTGAGCAGTGGTGAGAAAGCACCGCCATGTATATAGGATGGAGAGCAGACTAGTTTACTGACTTGTTAGGGTATTTATTAGGAGAGCTCTTATTAAATAAGAGTGGAAAGGTAGGATGTTTCAAGATGGAAGAGGGGGAAGGTCTTCAGTGCCATGTAAGAGTATTTGAACTTTACTTGGATTGCAATAGGATGCCACTGAAGAATTTTGAACAAAGGTGTTCATACAAATTTTTATTAATACCTTTTTTTGCATCAAAGTAATTTATTGATCAAACCTTCTCCCACACTCAATTGAACTTTCTCATGTAACAACAAAAAATATTTAAGCAAGACTTACAAAGTCTTTGTAGCAAATGTTCTGCTCCCATCGTCCCCTATTTTGCTGCTGAGAAGACTTAGGTGAATTTTGTGATTTGTTTTCCAGAACCAAGATTGGTCAATCAAAGGAGTTTATTATCTTGAAATTAGAAGTTCTTAGAAATAAATTGGGATGTTTAAATCAGCTTTTAAGTTTAGTTCAGGAAAACCTCTCAAGCATGAATATTTCATGGACTATTATTTTTTTAAAAATAGTTTCTAACCAATGAGTTACCTATGGCTTTGAATTGGAATAGTCTATTTACATATGTGTGGGTTTGTTTTGTTTGTTTGTTTGTTTGTTTTTTTGGTGAGGCAATTAAGTGACTTGCCCAGGGTCACACAGCTAACACATGTCAAGTGTCTGAGGCCGGATTTGAACTCAGGTACTCCTAACTCCAGGGCCGGTGCTTTATCCACTGCACTACCTAGCTGCCCCTACGTATGGTTTTGGTAATGTAGGTCACAATTTGAGGAGGTTTCCTTTCAGCTTAGTTTCTGTTGGGGTTTTCTACGTAGGTTTGTGAATGACTTTCATTTTTTTCAATTATTATTAATACTAATAGCCAACATTAATATGGCACTTTAAACTTGCAAAGTTCTATACGTGTTCTCTCATTTGAGCCACACAACAACCCTCTGAGGGTTCTATTATTCCTCTTTCACAGAGGATGAAACAGAGGCTGAAGGATATTAAACAATTTATTCGTCCAGTGTCACACACCTAGCAGGTGTCTGAGGGGGGACTTAAACTCAGGATTTCCTGACATCAAATTTAGCACTTATTATCTACTGTGCTATCTAGCTGCCCATTACATGGAAAATTTATTCATTTTTATGATATTTGATATAAATATATATTTAAAGTAAATGTCTATTGATGCCCTTTTAAAAACCATCTGTTATTTCCAGATATAACCCTTCCCTCTCTTCCTTAGTTTTCACTTGTAAGAGAATAAAAGTTAATCAAAACCCACCAGTAGTAATTGACACATCTTATGGCACAAGCAACATTCCAGCATGCTCAAGGAGAGGAGTGAGAGGTCATATATGGCCTTCTCTAGTTTCTGAAGATCAAGGTTGCAGTTTAATAGTGACTATCGCCCAAGTAAAGATTCCAGTTCTGGACCAGAGAATGGTCACTAAATGCGAGATGGTCAGGGAGTTTTACCAAACTACAGAATTGGAATATTCCACTGTGGCAGAGAAGAACAGAACTCTCAACTGAGAGTCAAGAGACCTGAGTTTTCTCCTCAGCTGTGGACAGTCCCTTCTCTGAGTCTCTGTTTCCTTATCTGCTACCCATGGGATGTGAACTAGATTCTCTCAGGTCCATTCCTGCTTGGAAAGTTTTTGTCTGGTTATGTGCAAGGTGCCCTGGGGGACACAAAGAAGTAAAAGACTTGGTCCTTTCCTTCAGAGAACTTATATTCTGGTTGAGAAGACTAACCAATATCAACAGGAAAGGAAATAGATAGCTTGAAGAAGTGGGGTTAAGCTCATAGAAATGGCGGTCACTCATTTGGACATAAGGTTCCCCCCCAGGCCGCATATTGACTTAATTTAAAAATGTAATATTATTTTTGTCTTATTGTATTTTTATTTATTTTTGTTATATATTTCTCAGTGACATTTTGATCTGGTTTGCTGTGGCCTCTGGCAGCACATTTGACACCTTTGATCTGAAGTATTGTAATATTCTTGTGGAAGATTGACTATTTCTGCTTGGACCCAGGAAGACCAGCTGGTGGAAATGATGATGGTGGTGGGTGGGTGGGGAGATTTGTTTCTATATAAGGAAGTACTTCCCAATAATTGGCGTTAACACTAGAGTGGGCTGCCTCAGGAAGTAGTGAGTTGCCCATCATTGGAGACCCTCAGCGTCTCCATTGATCAGCGTTCTGTCTCTCCCCAGATGCATTGCTAGGGGCTTAAGCTCTCACTCTCCACGCTAGTCCTCCCACACTCACACTCTCTTTGCTTGCCTGCCAGTTCCCCAGACATGCTTTTATAGACTCCCAGGGTGGACATTTGCCCACACTGCAGAGACCCACACTCATGAAAAGTTAATTCCTGACCCTCCAGAGTACTCCCTGGAGAATTGCAACCTAGCTCTCTCCTTTGCAGCTGCTCCTGTAAACGTAGGGTGTAGGGAGACCCTTTGGCAATGATCTTTCTCCCCGTCTTAATGTCTTGCAACATCGGAAGCTCTGAACAATGAACCTTTAGTTAATGCATCTGTTTCATCTGAAAAAGCATTTATTAATTAGGCACCATGGCGGGTGTTGGGGATGTAGAAACAAAAGGGAAGCAGTCCCTGCTCTCAGGAAGCTTGCCTTCTACTGGGGGGAAACAACGTATGCACACATAAGGAGATAGAAAGTAATCTGGGGTGGGAGAGACAACTTGGGTGGAGATGAGATGAGGCTTTGCGTAAGAGACAGTGGGGGTAGATAGAATGTGGTGTGCACAGAGCGGTAGGCGGGCTTGCTGGGCTGTCACTTAGTATGTGTGAAGGGGCAGTAGTACAGTCTCCGTCTAAAATAGATAGTAAAGGGCCAAACAGGACTTTGTTTTTTTTTTTTTGTTTTGTTGGGTTTTTTTGCAGGCAATGGGGGTTAAGTGACTTGCCCAGGGTCACACAGCTAGTAAGTGTCAAGTGTCTGAGGCTGGATTTGAACTCAGGTACTCCTGAATCCAGGGCCGGTGCTTTAACCACTGCGCCAACTAGCTGCCCCAGGACTTTGTTTTTGACCCTAGACACTCTAGGGAGCCATTGACAAGCGTCAATGAAGCCGGGAGTGATCTGTTAAGGCCTGTGCCTTTGGAATATCAATTTGTGATATTTCTTATAGCTCTGTGGGAGATAGATTAGAGAGGAGAGAGTGAGGAAGCAGGAGACTGATTAAGCCATTATTGCTATAATCCAGGGGAGAGGAGGTGTAGGCTGGAACCGAGGTCATATGGTACAGATTTGGAACCAAGAACGGTATGGATTTAGGGTCTTGTGGAGGAAGAAATCACAAGGCTTAACTGATTTGATTTGGGTAGTGATAGAGAATAAGAGTAGAGGATGATCCCAAGGTTTTGAATGAACCTGGGTGACTTGACGGATGGGAGTGACCTTGATAGAAATAAGGAGGATAGGTTTCAGGGCAAAGCTCAGCAGATAACAAAGTCTGCTTTGGAGTGAAGCCATTTGTGTTGCCTGCCTGGGCCATGCAGGAGGTGTTGTTCATTAGGCAGTTGGGTATGTGGGACTGGAGCTTAGGAAAAAACAGAGGACCGGCCATGTAGCCATCAGCTCACACTGTCCATAGCATTGTACACTCTTAGTAAATGTTTCTTGACTCAACTGGTAGATCTGGGAGTCATTTGCATAGAGATGGTGAATGAGCCCATGGGAGCTGATGGGATCATCCTGAGCAAAGGGGGAGGAGAACAGAGCCCTGGGGGAAATCCATGGACAGGGAGCTGGATGGGTTGTTGGTGCAGCTAGGGAGAGGTGAGAAGGAGCAGTTAGCTAAGGAGGAGGAGAACTAGGTCAGAGAAACTTCAAGAAATCTGAAGAAGGAAAGCTCTCCAGAAGAGAGAGACCAGGTGGTTAACAGTGACATGCTGCAGGGAGGTCAGGTAGAGTGTGGACTGAGAAAAAGATTTAGCAGTTATTGGAAGGAGCCATTTCAATCACATGGTAGGCCATAGAGAGCAAGTGCTCTAGAAACAGGACCAGAGAAGTGAAGGTACTTTGACAGGGTCATATAGCTAGTAAGTACAAGAGGAAAGATTTGTACTTCAGCCAAGGGTGCTTTCCACTAGGCCACACTGCTTCCTTGTGGGATAGGTGGGGTTAGGGTGATCATTATAGAACTTAATCTTTGAACCAGCTTCTCAAGAGCTGTGAGGATAGTTTGTACCAAAATGGGAGGGTGATGAGCCAGAGAGTGACTTTGGAGATGATGAATAAAAGATGTAGCAACATCTGGAGAATCTCCCCATCTCCCCATCTAGGGGGGACCAGGGCAAGAGAGGAAATGGAGGATTTGTATTGTGTGTTTGCTGTAGTCCTGGCTATATTTCAGGGAGTTATGCCAGATTTTATGGTTTTTGCAGAAAAAAAAAGGCTTCTCTTTAGGCTGCCCAGTGAATCCCAGCCATGCTTCCACACTTTTCTGTTGCTTTTCCTTTGCATGCTTATTTCTGAAGAGTCAGATGGTTGTGTCTGACCACTGGAGTGTTTGAAGTCTCCCCACTTGACTTTTTGCCTTACTACACTAGGCTGGTGTAGAGGAAGGAGCATTGGCTTTGAGTTGGGAGACTCCATGTTCATGGCCAGGCTTCATCATTTCCCAGCTCTGTTGACCACGGGCAAATTACTCCACCTTTCTGGGTGTAATGATTGGAATGATGCCACCTACTGGAGACTTACTATAGGAAAGCTCTACCATGAGGAAAATGCCTCAGAGGGCAAGGCCATGTGGCTTTTCCTTGGCGTCAGGAAGTGACGTTTGCTCAGGGTGCTGTCTATCAAGGCTACCAGCCAATCAACTTGAGGAGACTCCTATTTTCTGGGAGGGGACAGGAAGGAATAAAGGGAGCCTGTGCGGAGAGCTTGGTCTCTTTTGGGTTCCTGACTTGATGGTGGTGGTGGCGGCAGAGGACTTCACAGGAAATTTGAGGAAAGATAGGAATGCCAAGCTGTTGGAATTCTGTTCTCAATCTTTCTCTTTCTATTTTCCAATAAACCCTTAAAAACCTAAACTTGTTTTATCAGTGATTTTAGTCAGTTTTCCCCCAAAAGTGGGGGAACAGATTAGAACCCACATTTAGAATCTTCAATGACACATGGGGCAAAGTAGTCTATTTGGGAAATGGGGATAATAATACTCTAACTGAAAGAAATAGTACACGTCTAGTAGGTAGGAGTGTTGAACCCAGGAAGACCTGGCTTCAATTTCTGCCATTGAAGCACACTTGCTATGTGGCACTAGACAAGCCATTTAATCTTTCACTGCCCTAGGGGACTCTCTAAGAGCACAGAACACTTGCAAGTTTAGAGCTGCCAGTCTGCATTAGTGGAGGGAGGCTCCCCAAGCACCTGGTTCCTTAGACCGATGAAATCACCTCACTGCCTCCCTAGCTGGGCTGTTCTAAGGAAAGTGTTTTTGCAAATTGCCAAGTCCTGTATAAAATGGGGGTGATTTTAATGACTAGCAATTACCCCTGAGAAGGAGGATGGTGTTGCCAGGGGCTGACCTTACATAACTGCTCCTTTGGGTGTGGGATTTCTAGGTACCTCTGGGGCTCTCCCCCCAAACAAAACAAAACAAAACATTTCCTATGCCTGCTCCCTGATGCCTGCAATTCCTTTTTGCAGGGCTCAAAATCTTTCATTCCAACTTCTACTCAAGAGAAGGCTTAAAACGAAAATAGAATAATGGATTCAGAGACTGTTGGAGCTGGGGGTTAGGTTGCGGGGTGGGATGCTAGAGCTGGAATAGCCTTAGAATAGAATGTTAGACCTGGAAGAAACCTTGGAACATAGAACAGAGAATTCCAGAGCTGGAAGGGGCCTTAGAACAGAGAATGCTAAAACTAAAAGAGGCCTTAGAACCTGGAACCTAGAACCTAGAGAATTTCAGAACTAGAAGAGACTTTAGAGCATAGAATAGAGCCTTCCTGAGATGGAAAGGACATCACAACAAAGAATGTTCTGACAGAGGTTGATGTGCCTTAGACCACCCCTCTTTTTATGGAAGAGGAAGTTCAAGCCCAGGAAAGTCCGATAATTTGACCAAGTTCACTCAGAGAGCTGTGGAAGAGTGAAAATGAGATCTCCGGTATCCTGACTTCTGGTCCAGTTCTTTGTTTTACTCTTTACTCTGTGCTGAAAAGACTGGGAGGGGCGGCATGGAATAGGAATTGACTTAGGAGGAAAATGCAGCCCCTAAACAGAAAAAGAAATTGCCAACAAAGTAGGAAAATCGGTTCTATAGACTGACTGCAGCATGACCGGAACCAGGAGGCTCTCACAGGCCTGTAAATATTTGTATAAGAGCTTTGCATTTTAATTTTTTGGCATAGATGCATGTGGTGGGCGTGCTTCTCTCTCTCAGCAAGTTTTGCTTGGGTATTTCCAGTATCAAAGGAATGAAAGGAAGATTTCATAACCAGGCAAATGTTTATGGCATTTGGCACCTCCTGTGGGTGTTTTGTTCTAGCCTTTTGTGTTTTAGGACGTTTCACATGTGATTTTTCTACTAAAACACCCCATGTGTGTAGGACCTAGATATCAGAGAGACAGGGAAGTGTGGTGGCAAGGAATAGATTTAGAGTCAGAAGCTTTTTAGGGACCTCAAAAGTCATTCAGTCCGACTCTCTCATTTACAGATCAGGAAACTGAGTCAAAGTCTGGTGTTTGATTTTAGTGTTGGGAGGGATCTTGGCTCTCAAGAGAAGCAACTGAAACTGAGAATGGTAAAATAACTTGTCTACTTTTACATAGGAAGAGTCATGCTGGGGTTTGAGGCTTTCGACTGCGGATTCTATGTTCTTGCTCTTGTCCCTTGCCCTATCAGTGCTTATCAGGTGTCTATTTGTCACATTGAATGTTGCCAGTAAGGGTTTTACAGTTTTGCTGGTGCCTCCTGTGCTGATGCTTAAGGGCTTACTAAGGAAAAGCCTGGGATGGGGAAAGAGCAGCATAGTGCAGAAAGGCATATAGACATGAAAGCCCACTGGACTTGAGGTCTGAAGTTCTGGGTTCGAATTTAGCTCTGACATGAGTTGTGTGTGCCATAGGCAAGTGATACCACCTTCTCAGACTGTTTCCTCTTCTATAAAATGGGCATGATATATGAACCACCTGTATCATAGTGTTGTAAAGAAAAATAGCCTTTAAGGTTTCTAAAAATTAAATTCTTATATTTCTTGGTAATTACAATAGCAGCATATTTACTTTTTTTAAAATCATGAGTGAAAAAAAGAAGTGAACCCAAAAAATAAAAAAATGAAAGGACAGCCTTTTATCTTTAAGACCTTATCCTAATACCTACATTTATCTTAACCAAAGGCTTACACTCTATTATTGTTGTTCTTCATCACTTTTCATTCCAGCAATTTGGCTTTCCTCTTCCACTACTTGTAGGGATATATTTAGTTATGATTCTACTGTTTTATTGCTTTTGAGGTGATGTGATCCTTTGAACAGAATTGTAATTTAAAAATATTTGGTTTTTTTGGTCCAACTTTGCAATTTTTCTTTTATAATTAAAAAAATACCTCAAAAAAAATCATGAGTGGATAAAAATTTGGGGTTTCCAGGGAAGCTAGGTGGTGCAGTGGATAAAGCACTGGCCCTGGATTCAGAAGGACCTGAGTTCAAATCCGGCCTCAGACACTTGAAACTCACTAGCTGTGACCCTGGGCAAGTCACTTAATCCCCATTGCCTCACCCCTCCAAAAAAAGTAGTAAAAGTACAGGTGATGCAATCGGGGCTCAAGAAGTTCAGCCACTTATTAGCTGTGCTACAGTTCTCTTCCTCCTCATCTCCATCACCCACCTTTCAAGTCCAGGCTAAAACCTTGCCTTTAACAAGAAGCCTTTCCAGATTCATGAATCCCTTCTGTTCATTGTCTCCAGTTATACTGTATAAGCCTCATTTGTACATAGTTATTGTCATGTTGTCTCACTTCTTAACCTCTATCTGCCTCAGGTTCCTCAACTGTAAAATGAAGATAAGAGGAATGAACACCTCCCTCCCAGGATTGTTGTGAGGATCATATGAAATAATGTTTATAGAATGCTTAGCACAGTGACTGGCACATAATAGGCACTTCAGTGTCTGTTTTCTGCCCTCCCACTCTAACCTCTCCTTTCTCATTAGACCAGGGGCTTCCTGACAGTGGGGACTGTATTTTCCCTTTCTTTATATACTAGTGTTTAGCACAATGCCTAGCATATTTTTTGTTGTTGTTGTTGTTGAGTCATGTCCCAGCTTTCCATTAGCCCGTTTGGGGTTTTCTTGGCAAAGATACTGCTATTTTCTTCACCAACTCATTTTACACATGAGGAACTGAGGCAAGGAGGGTTAAGTGATTTGCTCGGGGTCACACAGCTAGTAAATGTCCGAGGTGGGATTTGAACTCAGCTCCTCTCAATTCCAGGGCCAATGCTCTATCTGATTTGCCACCCAGCTGTTCCATTATAGCATACAGTGGGTGCTTAATACATGTTTGTTGACTTGGGAGAGAGGGGATTCCAACTCTGGTATCCTACCTCTAGATCCAATGCTCTTTCTCCCATGATTGGATGAAAAATCATTTATTAAGAACTTATAGGGGCGGCTAGGTGGCGCAGTGGATAAAGCACCAGCCCTGGAGTCAGGAGTACCTGAGTTCAAATCCGGCCTCAGACACTTAACACTTACTAGCTGTGTGACCCTGGGGAAGTCACTTAACCCCAATTGCCTCACTTAAAAAAAAAAAAAAGAACTTATACTGTGCTAAGCCCTGGGATACAAAAAAGACTAGTCAGACAGTGCCTGCCCTCAAGGAACTTACGTTCTAGTCCAGGAGACTGGACACATCAAACCTATCATCTGCAAGTCATGGAAAGGTCTTTAGGGTGTAGCCCTGAAGCAGATGGAATTGCCTCTTTCTTTTTTTTCTTTTCTTTTTTTTTTTTAGTGAGGCAATTGGAGTTAAGTGACTTATCTAGGGTCACACAGCTAGTAAGTGTTAAGTGTCTGAGGCTGGATTTGAACTCAGGTCCTCCTGAATCCAGGGCCAGTGCTCTATTCACTGCGCCACCTAGCTGCCCCGAATTGCCTCTTTCTTAATGTCATTCTCCACAGATAAAATCAAATCAGTTTCTGATGTCGAACCATTTGACAGTGCCAAGGACTGTGGTGGCAAGAATTTTCTTTTCTGGTTCTTCAGTAGCTGTGGTTACAGCACCCACAGAAGCAGTTTCCAGGCCACATATTTGCTGGGGTTACTTCCCAGGATATAATGGGTGCTGGGGCTGGGCTGGAAGGAGCAGAAATCTGACGGAGGGGAGATGGAGTTGCTGCCATTCCCTGGCACTTGGGTTTACTTGCTCATTTCTGGTAGTTGATGTTGCCAGTGATGAAGAAAATGGGTCCCTTCTTCACAGTGATTGCTCTCCTCAGTGTGTAACTGTGGGTGCTGGGTTGGAAGCAGGACCTGAGGGGCGGTGCTGTTCCCATGGGTTTTGGGCTCAGGGTCTTGGGCTATCTTCATCAGGCTCTAAGGGAAGTGCTAATAGGGTGACAGGGTTTGACTTGCCTCCTGTCCCACCCTCAGGGTACCCCACTGCCTCAGTCACCTAGGCTGCTCATTTGCTTGCCCAAATTGCTTTTTCCTCTAATGCTTTGGTACAAAACATGATACTTGTTATGTATAAGTAGGTGTAAAGGGTCAAGGAATCACTTAAAGAATGTTCCTGTTATTTGGACACAAGGAAATCAAACATATCTGGAGTCAGCAGGGGGAAGAAGTGGAGGGAAGCAGGGGAGGGAGGAGGGCATCGTTTTCCACCCCCTCATCCTTCCACTGGTTTTGATCTTTGTGAAAGTACCTTATATGGTCTTGTTAGAAACAGCAATAGACTTGGAATCAAGGGAGGCCAGGGCTCAAGGGGTGGAAACACATTAGCTAGGTGACCCTGGGCATAATATTTCTCAGTCTCACTTTGCTCATCGGTAAAATAGGGGTGCGAATGCATCCTTGTATTACCCATTTCACAGAGTTATTATGAGGAAAATGATCTCTAAAAATTAAAATCATTTTAGAATTTTAAAAAATTGTATAGGAGGGAACTGTCTTAAGTCACTTGAGCAAGGAAAGAAGGAAGGAGAAAAGAATGCAAGAATTTATTAAGTGCCTACTATGTGCCAGACTGTGCTTGGAATTCTACACATTTGACAAATATCATCTCATTTGTTCCTCACAACAACCTTGGGAAGTAGATGCTACTATTCGCCTAATTTCACAGTCAAGGAAACTGAGGCAGACAGAAGTTAAGCAGGGTCACATAACTAGAAAATGTCTGAGGCTGGATTTGAACTCAGGTCTTCCCGGCTGCAGGCCCATACTCTATCCACCGTACCACCCAGCTTTCAAGCACAAAGACCTCCACTGGTCTCTTCATCCTTTTTCTGTCCCACAGTGTGAGATGAGCCTTTACCCTCCAGAGTTTCTGAGCTGGGGCACACTCCCTGCTTGGCTCCCTGGGAATCTAAGGAACATACTTGCATTGTAGGATTCATCTAGAGTCCAGACCCATAGTATTGGCTGCCTCTGATAGGAGCAGTAAAGACCGCATGCATGCACACCAACCCATTTCTCTGCATAGAGTTGGAAAACCTTGGTTCAAAAGTTGACCTCAGACATCTGTTACCTGTGTGACCCTGACAAGTTAATTAATAGCATCATTGAGTAATCAGCTATAAAATTGATATTATTATACCCCATACCACCTACCTCTACATTGTTAATAACAATAACAGGCTTTCTGAACCTTGGCATCTATATAAATTTCAGTTATTGATCACTATTGTGAATTCCCCATTAGTTGAGATCATAGAGTCATTGAGTTGGACCTAAAAGGCTATCTGGTCCAAAGTCCAATTCCATCATTTTGCAAATAAGGAAACTGAGGCTTGGCTGAAGTTCATAGAATCCTCCTAGGTCTAGAACTAGAAGGAAATTCATAGAGCTTGAAGGGACCTCAGGTTGTCTCCTTTTATCTATTTGGAAACTGAAGCCCAAAGAGGCTGTGACTTCCCCAGGGTCACATGGCTATTGTCAGAGGCAAGATTTGAACCTAGGTTTTCTGACTCAACCCATTGTTCTTTTCACTGTCCTATGTTGCCTCCTTGTTACACTGAAGCACAGATGCCCTGCTGTCCCTTCTTGCAGGATATTTAATGAGATGACCTCTAAATCCTTTTCCCCTTTGGAGACGATGCAGTTCCATAGATAACGAAGGTTGTCACTTTACTGAACTGTGGCTTTGCTTATCATCTGTGTTACTAATTTAATGCAAGGATTACTAATATGCTGTCTGGAAAGGTCAGAAAACACAGGATCCTAGGTTTTTAGAATTATTACAAGCATTTTTTCTTTTAAATTGGGAGAGGTTCAGAGAGAGAGAATAAGTGTTTTGTTGAAAAATTAAATAAAGTGAATAATTTTTAAAAACTGGGAGGGACATTAGAGATGATCTAGTTCTGATACCATCATATTACACATGAGAAAATTCAGAAGTGACTTCCACTGAATCTTAGAGCAAGTAAGAAATAGGGTGAGGGAGATTTGGAATTTGTAGTCAACTTTTTCTACTCTTATTTCTGTTATACTATGCTCCCTCCATTCTGAATTTTGCTTCATTAAGCCAGCAATTGTCATTTTTTTTTCTTTTGTTCTTTTTTGGGGTTAGCTTCTTCCCAGTTAGACACTGATCCCGGATCTCTGAATGGTGTTCACCAAAGAAGACAACCCCTCCCTCCTGCTGTTTAACTGGAGAAAAGAAGAGGTTCTTTCTTGTCTATATTTGGTGGGATTTTCTCAGCCTGACTTAGAGATAGGAATGCACTGAGAATTGTGGGAGAAGCTAGCTGTCCTCACTTGCTGACTCCTCACTCTGCACACTGTTGGGGGAGGGTGGGGAAGCAGAGGGGGGTGGTTCCACAGTAACTTGCCAAAGGCCTTCGAAACCCATCTGTCCACAGCAGTGACCAGCCGGCCAGCCCAAGGATCTGTCTTAGAGAGATGGACTATAGTAGTCATGGCCTCTGTGGCCTTGACAAGATCTGAGATGTTACTGCCAGGATTTAATCGCTTTCTGGGGAATGCATGGATCAACCAAAGGGATGGGGGAGAGGGGGAGGGAAGAAGACACACCTACAAAAACCTCACCACCATATGCTCTCATAGTGATCACTGCAAGGGGGTGAGTGTGGGCCCTCCCATTACCGCGAGCTAGGAAAGTCATTTCAGTGTTATAAAAAGAGTACAATTTGCCTGACACCAACTTTGTGACCTTGGGAAAAAATCATGCTATAAGCAAATGGGAGGGGATTGGGATAAATTAAGGCCTTTTTTTTTTTTTTTGCGACTGTTGAAATCAGGGCTTCCTGGTTGGGTTCAAAGGAATTTAAAAATGGGGAGGATGTTTGATCAATGTCCCTGCCCATTTCAATTCCTTCATTTGGTAACAAAGACCTCTCTATATGAGTGATTTCCTGGTAACCCAGCCCCCAGCCTCAGCACTACGAGGAGAAAAGGGAGGCCATCCACAAGTCTTACATGTCCAAAGATTTGTTTAGGTATATGTTTTTACATCCAGGTGGAGATGTAGGAAGCCTCCAATCTTTGTCAGTATTGGGGCAGAAGCTTTAAAGATGGCTACCCCGCCTTCTCTGCGTGGGTACGAAAAGTACTTTTTCAGGGGGTCCAGAATGATCCCTGGTAGGAAGCAGGGTGTTACTCTACTTCCTATTCTATTCTTGGGGATCTTTGATAATTGTAATGGAAGGCAATGGGGGTATGGCACTGGAATTGTTCATGATTTATATGGGACATGTGTAAACTCTCATGATGCTAAATTCAACAGGGCCACCTGGGCCCAAATAGACATTTTGTCTGTGAGGTTATTTAAAAAAAAAAAAAAGATGGACATAAATACCTATAGTTAGAGGAAATATGCCAATTAACTATCTGGCAAATGCCAGGAAGATGGCCCTGGGGTTTTCTCTCAAGTGAGGATTCAAATGCTTTATAGAAAGTCCTTATGTGTTTGTTTGACTTTGGGATTGTAGGTATGAAATTCTCGATCAGATTCCATTGAACTAGGGGAAGAAACTTCTAATGTGCATAGCTCCTTACAAGGCCTTCCTTATTCATATAACTACATAAATGTCTGTTCTCATATAAATTCAGTAGCAAACAATATTGATTGATTTTAACATTAAGAAAGAAAAGAACCTTGACATTAAAAAATTTAAGCAAAACTACATATCTCTACTCCTAAGAAGGGATATTAGAATTTTGAAGACCATAATTATGGAAATCATAACAGCAATTAAAGTTTTATTGGCTCTGCCACTGTATGTCATTTAAACTTCTAGGTAGTGTGGCATGGTAGGAAAAATCTAGAGATTTGGGTTCAAGTCCTGCTCATTAGCTGGGCCACATTACTGCTTCTTGGATCCTCAGTTTCTTCATCTGTAAAATGTGGATGATAATACTTGCTCTACTAACCAAAGGTTTTTGTAAGGAAAGCACTTGGCAATCTTTAAAGCACAATATTCAAATATGAGTTATTTTTTTTTGTTTTTGTTTTTTTTGGAGGGGATGAGGCAATTGGGGTTAAGTGACTTGCCCAGGGTCACACAGCTAGTAAGTGTCAAGTGTCTGAGGCTGGATTTGAACTCAGGTCCTCCTGACTCCAAGGCTGGTGCTCTTTCCACTGTGCCACCTAGCTGCCCCATGAGTTATTATTAATATACTGTCTCCCCAAACTTAACACCTTATTGCAATGTTCTTTACACAGGATTTGAATATGTTTGTTAAAATGAATTAATAGCTCTGTGCCTCAATTTTCTCACTAGTAAAGTGTGAAAATATTGATATTTATGCTACTTATTTCATGTACATCACAGATTTAGAGTTGGGAGAGACCTTGGAGTTCCTCTAGTTCAGTGCCTTCATTCAGTAGATAAACCACCTGGGGTACAAAGGTTAAATCACTCTCTCAAGGTCACTCAGATCATGAGGTCTTCCGATTTCAACTCTGTGATTCATCCCACTCCAAGATATGAGGAAAGCACTCTGAATGACAAAACTCTGTGGATGTAGACTCTTCTATTACTTTTAATAGTAACTGGGGCAGCTAGATGGTGCAGTGGATAGAGCACCGGCCTTGGATTCAAGAGAATCTGAGTTCAAATCTGGCCTCAGACACTTAACACTTACTAGCTGTGTGACCCTGGGCAAGTCACTTAACCCCAATTGCCTCACCAAAAACAAAAACAAAAAAAACCCCAAATCCCTTTGAATAGTAATAATTATTTGGGATCTTCTATTACTGGTAATAAAAATAATGCATAATTCACTTGTATAGTTCTTTTTAATAATCTATATTAAATGGCAAATTGCAACCTACTTTGATGTGTTTCCATAACTATTCTCAAGAAGAATTAAGTACGTTTGTGAATCTCTTAAAGAAAAAACAGTTCCTTTTTTCTTTTCTTTTTTTTTTTGGGGGGGGGGGCAGGGAAATGAGGGTTAAGTGGCTTGCCCAGCGTTACACAGTTAGTAAGTGTCAAGTGTCTGAGGCCGAATTTGAACTCAGGTCCTCCTGAATCCAGGGCCGGTGCTTTATTCACTGTGTCACCTAGCTGCCTCCCTTTTTTTCTTTTTTTAAAAAGTTTCTTAATAATAATAATGAAAATAATAAATTTCAAATAGCCCATGGCTTACAAAGTACTGTCTTCACAACAGAACTGGAAGTTTTATTGTTGAGTGATTTCAGTCCTGTCTAATTCTGTGACACCATTTGGGAAAGGTACTGGAGTGGTTTGCCATTTCCTTCTTCAGCTCATTTTATAGATGAGGAAACTGAGGCAAACAGGGTTAAGTGACTTGCATAGAGTCAGACAACTAGGAAGTGTCTGAGGCAGGATTTGAACTCATGAAGATGAGTCTTCCTGATTTCCAAGCCCAGTGCTCTGTCCACTTTGGCACCTCTCTGCCAGAGCTGAAAGGTAGAATGTGCCAATATTGTAGATAATATTCAATTTTACACCTGAAGAAACTGAAGCCGAGGATTGTGAGATTCTGTCCAGGGTCATTGAGATAGTAAGTGGCACAGTTGGAAAAGTGACGCAATTGGGACTTCGACTAAGACCTTCTGACTTCCAATCCATTGATCTTTGTGCAATGTTATTTTATTTTATTTTTGGTTGAGCAGTGAGGGTTAAGTGACTTGCCCAAGGTCACACAGCTAATAAGTGTCAAGTGTCTGAGGCTGGATTTGAACTCAGGTACTCCTGAGTCATTAATATTGCCCCTGTGCAATGTTAATGACACAATGTTGTCACTTACAAATAATAGATTACAAAAGTAAAAGGAACTCTCAACTTGGAATTGAGAGACATTAGTTTTGAATCCTGGCTCTGACAAGAGTTGTTTGACTATTATCCCCACTTTACAGATGAGGAAATCGAGTTGGGGTATATGTATGTGAAGCATGTCACTAACGTGATGTGTCTAATACACAATAACCTCTGGTCTGGATCTAGGTCTTTGGAGTCCAGGACTTTCTATTATGCAAAATGGTAAAGAAACTGCTGAAATTCCAAGGTTTAAAAAAAGTCTATTAGCGAGATATAATGACCCAATTTCTACTGAGTTTTTTTTTCTAGAATCTTGCTTTTCATTGAGTCTGAATCACCTCAGGTGTTAATTATTTTTGTAACAGTTTTGCCCTTTCATCCTCATTGAACATGAAAACTTGATTAGTGACAATTTGCTATGCTTTTAGATTGAACAATTTGACCCTCCCTGTTTTCCAGCTCCTAGCTTGCGCATGACTCCACCCCATTGGCTTCAAGTCATTGAAACCAATATAGTTACTTTATATAATTAAATACAATTACTTTATTATGTAATCAAAGGGCAGAAGGAATTCTTTTTGGCATCTCTAGATTCCACCGTTGTGATCGGTGCTTTATAATTCCAAGGTATGGTATGGCTAAAGGCATAGAGATTGCTCTTCACATCTGTAGAGAACAAAATTCCAAGAGAGATATCCAGTGGATCAAGATCAAGTCCTGTCCTTTCCATCTAAATAATATCTTTTATATATGTTACCTTCTCTCCTCAAACCGTGCAACCAGCCTAGTGCAGACTCTCATCACCTCATGCCCAGACTGTTTGCCTTAGCTTGCTGGTTGGCCAGCCTCCCTGCTTCAAGTATCTTCCCACCCCAGGACATCTTTCACTCAGCTGTGAGACAGATCTTCCTAAAAGTGACCATGTCAGGGGCAGCTAGGTGGCACAGTGGATAAAGCAGTGGCCCTGGATTCAGGAGGGCCTGAGTTAAAATCTGACCTCAGATACTTGACACTAGCTCTGTGACCCTAGTCAAGTCATTTAACCTTCATTGCCGCCCCCCCCAAAAAAGTGACCATGTCACCCTTCCCTGCACTCAACCAATTCCAGTTTTATAAACTCCTCACCACCTATTGGATCAAATATAAAATCTTCTCTTTGCCTTTGCAAGCTTTTCATAACTTTACCCCTTTCTACCTTTCCAGTCTTCTTACACCTTACCTCCACGTACCCCATGATGCAGTGACATCAGCCTCCTTTCTGTTCTTCATCCAGGATGCTTCATATGCTGACTCCAAATATTTTCAATGTCTGTTTCTCATGCCTGGATTGCTCTCGCTCTTCTTCCTCCTCCTCTTAGCTTTTCCTTCAAGTCTCAGTTAAAGTCTTACTTTCCTCAAGAAGTCCTCTTTAATTTTAGGGTCTTCCTTCTGAGACTACTGCCAACTTCTCTTGCATATATCTTGTTTCTACATAATTCTTTACATGTTGATTTTCACATTAGACTATGAGCTTCTTGAGAGCTGGGACTGTTTCTTGCCTTTATTTGGATCACCAGCACTTAGCAAAGTGCCTGGCACATAGTAGGTGCTTTAATAAATGTTAGTTGACCAACACTTGTTAGGTATATTAGAGTGGTGATTCTTTTCATGTCCTAAGTTGGACTAGATGACCTCTTTAGGTCACTTCCAATGAGTGATTCTGTCCCCAAAGAGCCACTGGCAGATTCTGTCCTTTTTCTTTTTACTGATAGTTTGGTATTTAGGTCTTAGGACTTGAAATCAGAGAAGTGGGTTCAAATTCTTCTCCAGATACTTCTCAGTGATATGACTGGCAGACAACTTGATCTCTCACCCTCATTTTCCCTATCTGTACAATGGTGATAATAAGTATTCATTTATTTCAGTCTTCATGACTCCATCTGGGGTGTTCTTGGCAAAGATGCTGGAGTGGTTTGCCATTTCCTTAACCAGGTGATAATAATAGCACCCATCTAATGTTGTGAAGAACAAATGAAAGAAAGGCTATGAAGTGGACTGTAAATCTTAAAGCACTGTGAAAATTGCCATTCAGTCATAATAGAATGATATAGAAGCAGTTAGATGTAGGACAGTAGACTGGGAATCTCTAAGCCTCAGTTTCTTCCTCTGTAAAATTAGGAGTTTTGGACTAGATAGTCCCCTAAGGTGGCTCTTAATTCTCAATTCAGGAATATCAAATATCAAATACTTCTCCATTTTATCCCCTCTCTTGATTTTGGTTCATGCTACTTTTTCTTATGCATAGAATCTCCCTTCTCTCCTTTGCCCTCCATTTTCTCCTGTTGAGGTCTCTTTCCTATTTAAATCAGTTTGAATGGCACTTCCTCCCTGAAGCATTTTCTGGTACCTCCAATCAAGAACTTGAAACTCTTACAACTCTGTAGCCCTTTTATCTGTCCATTATGTTTATTTTGTATGGTAGTTATTTATCTAGGTGTTTTATCTCTCCTCTAGACTGTACTTGATTGTTTTCCCATCTCCTACCTCTTTTTCAGCTCCTTCCTCCCATTTTCTACTTTGATTTTACTCATTTTTCTCCTGAATGTTTGATATTTTTTCCTTCATGTTTCTAGGCTGCCCTGTTCCCTTGTGATCCTCATTCCATTAATTCCCACTTCAAACAAAACACTCTAGAAACTTTTATGCATTTAGGCTCTCTGCCACCTATTTTTCTATGCTGACTCACGATTTTGAATTTCCCTCTCCTTTTTGTCTCTGCCAAATGGGAATGACTTATTTTCCTTTGGACCATTTGTAAAAGGAAATGGTCATTTCTGAGGCCAGCTCATCTCTGGGTCAAGGTAGAAGGAAATTTGCTAATCCTAATGACCTCTTCATTTCTGTGAGGTTTCTGGCTCTGGAGAAAATTTTCTAATCCTGACTGGTTTTCTTGTGAAGCAGATATCCAACATCACTTTTCCGGTCCACCCTTGTTTCCTCTTTCCAAATGGAGGCTGTTAGAAAGACAACAGGTTTTTGACATCAGGATACCCAGTTCTGCATCTAACTTACCACAGCCTTGAGACTCAGTTTCCATTCTGTAAAATAAGAATGTTGGACTAAATGACCTCAAAGTTCTCCTTCAGCTCTAACATGGTTTGTTCTATATTCAATTCAATTAAACAAGTATTGGTGGAGAATCTACTGTGTGCAAAGGCAAAAAATACTAAACAACAGCACAGAAAAATGGTCCTTGCCCTCAGAGGGCTTATTCTGTTGGGGAGTATGTGTGAGATGCATCATGGAAAATAGTTTAGTTTCAAGTAGAAGATAATTTTAGGAGGAAGAGGTGATCATAATTAAGGGAATCAGGGAAGGCTTCCTGTAGGAAGAGGTCATACTCCAGCTGTGATCTGAAGGAAGCTGAAGATTGTAAGGGATATGGATGAGAAAGTGGTTCATTCCACGTGTGTGTGTGGGGGTGTGTGGAGGTGGGGGCAACCCCACGTAGGCACTTTAGGTGGGAGATGGAATGCCAAGTTTGAGGACTGGTAGGGTCAGCTTGGCTAGAACATAGTGTTTGAAGGGGAACTAAGGTGAAACAAATCTGGAAAGGTAGGGCTGGAGTCATATTCTGAAGGGCTTTAAATATCATGCTGGGCAGTTTGTATTTTATCCAAAACCAACAGGGAACCAGTGCAGGTTGTTGAGCAAGGGAGTGACAGGCATGTCCAGACCTGTAACTCCTAGGAAGATTATTTTCACAGGTGTGTGAAGGATGACATGAGAGAGGGAGACCTTTGTAATAGCTTAGGCATAAGGACATCAGCATTCCAATTAGCTGTACTAGGGAGTGACTGTTGTTGAGTGGAGCAAGGACATTCGATTCAAGTTCAGCCCTCCCATTTTGCAGATGTGACCCAGAGCAACAAGGCTGAGCGAATTGAGAAGGGTAGTAGTAAGCATCAGAGATGGGATTTGAACCCAGGTCGACTCACTCTGGTGCTCTCTCCTGCTATGCTGCCTCCCCTAGGGAGTGGGTGGAGAGCAGGGATGTTCCCTTTCTGATCAGCACTCTTTTCCCAGATTTCTTCTCACAGGGTTTTTTTTTTTTTTTTTTTTTTTTTTTGGGGCAATGGGGATTAAGTGACTTGCCCAGGGTCACACAGCTAGTGAGTGTCAAGTGTCTGAGGCTGGATTTGAACTCAGGTCCTCCTGAATTCAGGGCCGGTGCTTTATCCACTGCACCACCTAGCTGCCCCCCAGATTTCTTCTCAATAGCTTATTCTGTTTGTAGAAGCAGCCCTCTGCACAGGCAGGCAGCTGAGTGCCAACATCTTGTGATTTCCTGAGGGGAGGAAGGGCAGGAGTGCCCCGTTCTCTCCCCTTCCCTCTTCTGGTATTCCTCCTACCTTTTGACTGCTGCCTGAAATTCTACCATGCCTTCCTTTTAGCTAGCTCCCATGATGTGAATAATCTTGATGGAGGATAAGAACTCAATTCTGTAGACTTTAAGGTTTGTAAAAGGCTTTCCTCACATAAACTCTTGGAGGAGTGAAGATATTATCATCCTAATATTACAAATGAGGAAACTTAGACTTTGAGAGTTTACAAGTGACTTTTCCAGGCCTATACACAATGTGCATCTATGAAGTGATGTTAGCTCCCAGGTTTCCTGACTCCAACTTTAAATGTGCCATCCACTCTTCTTTTTAGCCTTTTCCTTTTCCTCTTCTTCTCCCTCCCTCCAACCCCTCTTCCTCATCATGAGCAGGCATTTATTGAACACCTGCAAGAATTTAGGAAGCATTATTTAGGGGAAAATACATTGGGATTTATTTTAGGAAATCCTTGTGTTCAAATCCAGCCTCCTACCCCATGGCTATTTCATTTTACTTCCTAATCTCAGTCGCTCCATTTATAAAATTGGGATAATACTACTACTAATACTATGATAATACTAATACTAATTACTAATAGTAATAATACCACCTACCTGGAATAGTTGTGAAGATGAATTAAGCTTATGTATGTAAAAATAAAGGCTCTTGTTAGTGTTCATTATTATTATTATTAAACAGTGGGGATACAAATCCCAGAGAGGCTCACTGACTTGAAAAGTGGAAGTCTAGTTAGGTAAGATGTGCATTTTTAAAATATTTATTTATTTTTTTGTGGGGCAGCAAAGGTTAAGTGACTTGCCCAGGGTCACACAGCTAGTAAGTGTCAAGTGTCTGAGGCTGGATTTGAACTCAGGTCCTCCTGAATCCAGGGCTGGTGCTTTATCTACTGTCCCACCTAGCTGCCCCAAGACATGAATTTTTAAAAGGAAAAGTACCTTAGGGTGGGTAAACAAGATATGTTTGCCTACAGGGTTTGGAGGAGAGGCTAGCATTCATAATTTGCCAGTTTTATTTAGGGTTACCCAGTGATACCAGTCTGCATCCTTTCTGTTTTGAGGATAAAAGTTCCTGGAGAGACTTCCTAGAAAACTTGCTCACCTGTTTCACCTCCTACTTTTCTCCTCCGTGATATTCTTTTTTTTATTTTTAAATTTTTTTGGTTGGGCAATGAGGGGTTAAGTGACTTGCTCAGGGTCACACAGCTAGTAAGTGTCAAGTGTCTGAGGTCAGATCTGAACTCAGGTCCTCCTGACCCCAGGGCTGGTGCTCTATCTCTGCGCCACCTAGCTGCCCCCTGTGATATTCTTAAATTATTAAGTCCTGTGGTTTTCTGAAAGAAGAATGTGGTACATAGAAAACTGGACTTGAAATTGGGAAGTCCTGAGATCAAATCATGCAGTGTCTCAGTCGAATGGCCTGTAAAATGGCGATGATGATAGCGCCTCCCTCAAAGTATTGTGATAATCAAATGAGATAACATGTAAAATGCTTTGCTAATTTTAAAGCACTATAAAAATGCTATCCTGGGGGCAGCTAGGTGGCACAGTGGATAAAGCACCTCAGACACTGGACACTTACTAGCTGTGTGACCCTGGGCAAGTCACTTAACCCTCATTGCCGCCCCCCCCCAAACTATGCTGTTATTTTTATAAGACCCTCTCCAGAACTGTGCTTTTGTGTTCTGAAGCACTCTCTGGCTATAACCCTTCAATGATTTAATAATGCTGACATTCACAGGAAATAGAAGCTTTGTATGTGCATGTTTGAAGGGGCACAGTATACAAGTGAGGCCATCCTTTGGCAGGGGACATTAATCTACACTATTGCCCAACCCCACCTCATTAGGGCTCTTCCAGCTCCAGTGTAAAGAAGCCCGTTTCTCACCTTATCTCTTTTCCTGGACTCTTTTATTGCAATAAAGGATACTGAGCAGGGAGGCCCTTCTATTTTTCTTGGCCCATTTGAAATGCCTGAATGCTGACTTGACGCTGAAGGAGCCACCTCCCTTCCTTGTTTCTGCTTTTAGAAGGCTTCCCCCCACCTCTTTCATGCTCGCTCCTTCAATCAGGAATTTTGCAGAGTATTTGATGGGCAACGTTTAATGTACATTCCTGTGGCTCAGAAAGCAGAGATGGCCCTATTGAAGTGCTCGGCTGCTCGGGAAGTTGGATTGATTTTGATACTATCTAGTTCAGAATCCTTGCAGAGGGGGTTAGGGTCCCCTGGCCCAGATTCACAGATAAAAAGATGATCGCCTTCAAGGGGGTAGACTTTAACTGTGACCACTCCGAACTGGGCAGTAGGTGCCATGGTATATATATATATATATATATATATATATATATATATATATATATATATATATATATATATGTCACTTTGTATCATCTGATGATTTCACTTCCATATGTATATGTATATATATATATATAGGTCACTTTGTATCATCTGATGATTTCACTTCCATTCCATGGATATTTACTAAGCACCTAATGCCTGTGTGAGGAGTGGTGGGATGGATGCTAAGGAAGTCTGTATGAGTCTATTTATATGAGCTGCCCTCATGCAGCTTACAGTCTAGGAGGAGGAGAAGACTCGCCCAGGGAGTCAGTGGTAGATAGGAATCTAGAATTTGGCTCTAAGGACTCCTTGTCCTCTGTATTTTCTCCCTTTTCTTTTTCTCTCATCTCTCTTTCCCCTCATTTCTTCTCTCTCCTCTCCTTCCCTTTCCTCTCTGTCCTTCTTGTATCTCTTTACTCCCCTCTCTCCTCTCCACTCCTCTCTTTTCTCCTTCTTCTTCCCTCTTCCCCTACCTCTCCCCTTTCTCCCTCTCTTCATTCTTCCTCTCCCCCTTTCCTCATCTCCCTTACTTGGGGCTGGGCACTAGACCTCTCAATTCTGACTGAGGTCAAATAAGCTTTGGGGACTGCTTTATCTCATTGAAGACTCACTGTGCTCAAAATCCACTAAAAAACCAGATCTTTTCTTTCCTTTTTTTCTCTCCCTGTGGTATCCTTTGAAATTCCTTCTCAGTTCTTAACAAATTGCCCACCTTCAGCTTTCAAGTGCACACCTCTCACTGCTCACTTAAAGTGAAACATGACTTTCTCTCCCCTTGTTCCCCCATCCCACTCCCAGATATCTTTATATACCCTTTCTCCTAGGGAAGGGTACTGCTTATTCTACTCCTGGTGTCTGGAGGGAGGAGTGGGTGGAGTTCCCATTCCTCTTTTCATTCCTGGTACTTAATTGACCAATGAGTGTATTTCCTCAGTGCCACACCTACCAGAATCAAGGACGTGACCATCCTTACAAGGAATTTGTTGCAATGAAACAATTATTTAATGAGAATATATAAGTTGGACACATTCCCAAGAAATTTACTGCATGCTTTCATTTGGCTGATCTAAATACATTTGACCTCTCATTCTAACCCTTTAAAATTATTACATTTATTTTCACATTAAGTTTTTAATGATTTAAAATCTAGATTTGGGTAAAAAAAATGCCCAAATCAATTTTTATTGATGCAGTATTTTATTGATGCTTATTTCTTAGCATTCAGCTTTAAATATGCATTTAATTTTTTTAAATTAATTTTATTTATTTATTTTTTTAATTTTAGTGAGGCAATTGGGTTAAGTGACTTGCCCAAGGTCACACAGCCAGGAAGTGTTAAGTTTCTGAGGCCGGATTTGAACTCAGGTCCTCCTGACTCCAGGGCCGGTGCTCTATCCACTGCGCCACATAGCTGCCCCCATTTAATTTTTTTTAAAAAAGAAAATATTAAATTTAATTGGACTCCCCTCCTCATGTTGTTTCCAGCTTTTTTTATGGGATGTGCCTAATGTATTTTCATTATTAAATGAAATTACAGAGAAGGAAGGGATCTTAGAGATAGTCCATATCTAACCACCACATTTTGCAAATGTGGAAATTGAACCCCAAAGAAAGGAAGTGACTTGTGTACAATCACACAATTAGCAAGGAACAGAGCCTGAGTTTTAGACCCAGGTCTTTTGTTTCTAAGTCTAGTCTTCTCCTCTTTGTTCAGATCCAGATCAGTATTTTCATATCTTGCCTTGGTTCACTCTTTCTCCCACTTCTGCTGGAATGAAGTTAATTCTCTCTGTTTTATGCAGGGGAGAAGAAGGATCAGAAACCATGTGATCTGAGAATCAGTCAGTTAACCTGCTCCAAAGCTCATTTTCATTCTACCCTAGGTTAAAGGATGATACTGTTCTTAGGTGATTCTTGTTGCTGTTGGTGGACTTTCCTTAGTTCCCACCAGGGAGTTGTATATGTTAGCTTTACTATTCTTTTTTGTTGTTGTTCATTCATTTCAGTCAGCCCGATGCTCTGACACCATTTGGGGCTTTCTTGGCAAAGATACTAGAGTGGTTTGCCATTCCTTCTCCAGCTCATTTTACACACGAGGAAGCAAACAGGTTTAAGTGACTTGCCCAGGGTCACACAGCTATCAAGTATGTGAGGCTAGATTTGAATTCCAGTCTTCCTGATTTCAGGGCTGGTGCTCTATCCACTGTGGCAAAAATCTATGTTGAGGCTAAAGTGTCAGAGGCTTTTATGGAATAGACTAGGGCTGGACTGGGCAGGGCAGGGCAGCTATTTCTCTGTTTGTTGTAGTTAGTTCAGAGATCCTTTCAGAAAGTATTCCTGGGCAGAATACACAAACTATGTTCCCTGAGGAATGGGCAAAACCCAGTTAAAACACAGGATGGATTTTGGTTCTGTTTTCCCTTCTCTCTACATCTTCCCTCCGGAGTCAAATAAATCCTAAGAATCCCCAAGCCATTGTTAATTCTTTTTCCTTTAAAAAAATGTTCTGTTTTGTTTTGAGCAATGAGCCAATCCTTCTGTTATGATATACAAAACCCTTAATATTTTTGTTTTTCAAACCATTTGGCTAACCACACTCTCTTGCGGCACTCACTACCTGGGAATACTTTCTCAGGAACAAACATGGAAAGTTTATCCCTCGACAATGATATTACATCACATCTGAGTGATTTATGTACATCATGGGGCTATAATGTGGAAAGGTCTTTGTCACCTTACAGCACAATGTAAATGTGAGTCATTGGTATTGATCTGTATTGTTTTGTTAGAAGGTTAAAGTTGGTTAATATTTAGGGGCAGCTAGGTGGCGCAGTGGATAGAGCACTGGCCCTGGAGTCAGGAGTACCTGAGTTCAAATCCAGCCTCAGACACTTAACACTTACTAGCTGTGTGACCCCGGGCAAGTCACTTAACCCCATTTGCCTCACCTTAAAAAAAAATTAAAAAAAAAAGTTGGTTAATATTTAAAGATGTGTGTATATATGAAGACTGGTGGAATAGAGATAAGGAATGAATTAATTAGCACATTTCCTTCATTGAGGAAATAGACTGGTGTATCCCCAGATGCAAGTATGATAATATCATGGCTTTGTGGAAAGATCTTTGGCTTGGGAGCCAGTATACCTCCATTCCATAGTTGGCTAAGTAGCTGTGTGAAATTAAGCAAATCACCTTAGCTTTCAACCTCATTTTTCCCTTTAGTGAAATGTGCTATGTCCAGCATGATGCTTTTTTTGGTTATTTTTTTGAATTAATAAGCCTTCCTTTGCTTTCCTTCTTGCCTTATACTCCTCCACTCCCAATCCTATCAACAAATATGCATAGTGAAGCAAAAAAACAATTCCATAAAGGATCAGGTTTTATTGCTTGGGAATTCATTAGACCACAAAGGTGAAACCAATTAAGGAAATAAGAAAGTAGAAATACAGATAAATAGTCTTAACTCTAAGCTTAGCCTATTCCAGTCATTAACTCACCAACCCCGAACTGCCAGCCAGACTGACAACCAGCATGCCCAAGACAGAGCACGAAACACGCCACCATGACCCGAGGGCCACCAGAGACTCCTCACCAGCCGAAAAGACCTCGAACTCCTAGAACACACTCCTCCTACTGGAAGTTCCCTCCCTTCTGGTTGAGTTCCGCTTTCTCAGTAGCATACATAATCTCAGGGTGGGCCAGGAGTGGCCCCTCCCAAATGATTCAGCTAAAACTTTAGATATTAATCTTTACCACAAATAATTTTTACCACACCACACTGGCCATGTCCAAAAATGTATGTCTACTTCTAAATCCTAAGGTCATCATCTCTGTTTAGGAGGTGGGTAGTGGATGTCATCATCGATCCCCTGGAATTGTGGTTTGTCATTGGACGGAAAAGAGTTTTTAGGTATTTCAAAGTTGTTTGTCTTTACAATGTCAGCACTAAGTTTCTATGAACCTGAACAAGTCTTATAGATAGTGGGAAGAATGAATGGATGAATGAATGAATGAATGAATGAATGAAAAAAACATTTAATAATGACTTCTTATACCAAATGATGTAATAAGTAGTAGGTAGATACATAGAAAAGGGAGAAAGTTAATAAGCCCTCCTGAAAAGAAGCATATGTATGGAAAATCCTTCATTTCAGTTCCTGGGGCTAGGATCAGATGATACTTCGGTATGACAATTTGGCAACATTTTTTCTTCAGGGAGAGTGATATAAGGAACTCATTGGGCCACTTGTTGTACCCAGAACCCTAAGCTGCTTGTGAAGCCTCTGGCATCTTACAGGGCAAGAAAAACAGATGTGCTCTAGAGATGCTTCTAGATCAAAGTTGGGAGAGAAATTTTGGCCTGAGCCTACTTCTTTGGTCCCTCAGTCATGCAGTTTAGCTTGTACTCCCCAACTCTTAAGAGCCAGGCTCTATTTTGGGAGGTAGTGATCATCTTGAGAAATCCCATTTCCTTCTGGACATTTCTAATCCTGCTCCTCACCGGATTTGTTAGGGCTCCTGGAGGCTCTCATTGATCACTCTGCTTAGATGACCTGCCAGGTCATCTCCAAGATGAAGGTGTTGGGGGAGCAGGCAGGTGGCACAGTGGATAAAGCACTGGCGCTGGATTCAGGAGAACCTGAGTTCAAATCCAGCCTCAGATACTTGACAGTTACTAGCGGTGTGACTCTGCGCAAGCAACTTAATCCTCATTGCCCCGAAAAAGAAAAAAAGAAAAAAGAAAAGAAAGATAAAGGGGTTGGACCAGGACTTAGACTTAATGTCCTTCTTGGTTCTAAGTCCTAGGATCTTGTTGGACCTCCATGCTGAATCTTGAACGGCCTTTCCAAGGCAACTGTAAATGAGTAGATCGTTCTCCCCTGTGCTTGCCCCTAGAATCCCAGGATGTACCCCTGAAGTAATTTAGGTGCTCTACAAATGTGGTTGATGCATCTGACCTACAGATGATTTCCAAAGGTCATTCTAACCATAGGGAAAAAAGATCACTAAGAACCCATCAAGGCCAAAAGGCAGCTCTCTTTGCCTCATAGGATTTTGGCTTTACATCTATGTTGGAGCTTAGAGGCCATCTTTTATTTTTCTTTTAAACACTTTTTACAGGAAATATTTGAACCCAGGCCCTTTGACTACCAATCCAGTGCCTTGTGTGTCTGGCCATAATAGGGAAAATTTCCATAGCTCTTGGTAATTTGAAAGAAGTCTTATAAGTAATGTTAAACCCATTTTATAGTTGAGGAAACCAATGTCCAGAGGAGAAACTATATCGTGCCACAGTCATATGGTAAGTGGCCAGGCCATCATTAGTAGATCTCCCAAGCTTGTGTGCCTATTAAATCGCCCTCCTCCCCACCCAACTCCGTCCCAGTGTCTAGTACAGTGGGAAGAATTCTGGACTGGAAATCAGAAGCCCTGCTTCTGCCATTAATTAATTCTGTGTCCTTAAGCAGATCACTGCCCCTGTGTGGGCCTCAGTTTCCTCACATGCCAAAGAGGGGAGAATGATATCAGCCCAATTTCCCTCTCAGGGTTGCCGAAAGGCTATCATGGTAACAACATTGGCAATAATAATAATTGCTGACATTTGTACGGCACTTCACAATTTGAAAGCACTCCATGTGCATTTTTTTTCCATTTGAACCTCACAACAGCTTTGTCAGGGAGGTGCCCCATTTTACAGATTAAAAAAAAATTAACAACTGGGGAGATGGTGGTTAGATGACTTGCCCAAAGATACAGAGCTAGTCTGAGGTGAGATTCAAAACTGAATTTTCTTTCTCCAATTTTCATGCTCTTTCTCTGCCAGGAGTCCTTGGAAAATACAAAAGTACGATAATAATAATGGTAACAGTAATGTAATTGTGATCATAAGCAGTTCTTGAGCTCTTGATAAATCCCTTAGTCTTTGGACCATTTAGTTAAAAATACAATTTACTTAACATGTGCATACATTTTCTTTTTTACACCTGCTATTAATTGTGAACATCATGTTTGTACTTGCAAATTAAGTCAGTTGGGAGGAAAATAGGTCTTGAATATCTAGAGGTTGTCTAGGCTGGAATGAAGAGCTGTTAGACTTGTTCCCTTTGGCCCTAGAGAGAGACAGAGATGGACGTTATATGAAGGCAGATTTAAGTTTGGTGGCAGGGAAAAAAAACCTCCTGACAATAAGGTATTCAGAGCCTTCACTTGCTTGTTTGAGGGTGCTGTATGGAGAGATTTTCTTGGAAGATATAATTTAGACCAGAGAACTTCTGAGGTTCTCCCCGCTGTTTTTGCCCTGAGTTGATCTTTTCACTTTGGAGATGTGAAAAAAATATATTGTCTGTTGAACAAGCAACCCAGAGTGGTTGTCCTAGACCGAGGATAAGATGGGGGATGAGTCTGGGCATGAGGACAGTGTTGTTTTTCATGCTGGGTTATGAACATCATGATGGCAAACACCCTAATCTTGGTGTGCCTAGTATAAGGAGTTCTGCTCTCTGTAGCAGCCTACAAAATGCCTTTTTTTTTTAATTGAATGGAATTTATTTGAAATTACTGGGATTTCAAATGTAATTTAACTGTTTTAATAGAACCTAGGAAATATTTGTTACATACTTGGGGCCCAAAAAATTGATTAGCACCCTGAGTTTGTTTATATTAGTAGTACTGAATGAGGTCTCATTAGTAGAATGTTAGACCTGCAAGGAACCCTACAGTAATGTAGTTTAGCAGATAGAGAAGTGCATTTGGAGTCAGGAAGACCTTGGTTTGAATCCCACCATGGTCATTTCGTAGCTCTTTGGCTCTGAGGAAGTCACTTTGTTTCTCTCTGGGATTCCATTCCCTCATCTGTAAAATGAGGGAATTGAAGCTTTAAGGCCCCTTCTAGCTCTAAAAATCTATGATCCTTTGATCTATTCCAACCCTCTGACATTTCTGGATGGAGAATTTGAAGCCCCAAAAGATTAAGTGATCTGCCCTACTTTACTTAGACGGTGAATCAGTGCCAGAGACAGGACTAGATCCCTTCCTGGATCTCCCGACTCCATCACTCCATTGCTTGTCCTTTAAAAGTACCAGAGAGACGTTTAAATGCTGGGGGATGGCTGATATGCCCTGGCTGAACTAATCTGGGTAGTCATCAATTTATAACTTCATAGGATTGTAGACTGAGGAAGGGACTGTAGAGATCATCTCATCCAACCCTTTCATTACACATGAGGAAACTGAGGTCTAGAGAGGGTGACTTATCTAAAGTGGTGGATCCTCCACATAGCAATCTACATCAGGAAGTTGGAAATTCAGGTCTAGAGCTCAGAAGAAAGGGTGCCACTGAAGACATAGATTTGAGAGTCATTTGTATAGAGATGGTTGTTGGAAACCTGAAAGGGCCTGAAATTGTCCTGGGGGAAGGAAGGGAGGGAGAGGAAGAAAAAGAGAGAGGGAAGAAGGAAAAGGAGGGAGGGGAGGAGGGAGGGAATGCTTATTGTGTGCCATGTACTGTGAAAGACAGTTCCTTCCCTCAAGGGAGTCAATTAAGCTGTGTGTGTGGGGGGGGGACTTTGGAGCATAGCTACTTTTAGGAATTGGGAAGAAGATGTAGGGTGAATGGATGAATGCTTCATGAATGAATAAAATCAATTTATTAAGCTCCTATTTTGAGGAGCCATGTTTGCAGAGGAGGAGTGGTTATAGACATGGGAGAAGAATAGCTGGGGGGGGGAAGGAGAGTAGTGTGATGGTGGGGAGGGAGTTGAGGAAGGAGGAAGCATCTCAGAAGGGCAGGGAAGTAGTTAGTACACAAAGGATGCAGAGAGAGATTTGGGGCTGTGGAGTAGTGTTGCTCCCATCATCCCAACGGTAGGCAGATAGCTATTCTATCTATACATAGTAAATCAGGCAATGTCAGAACAGACATTAAAGCTGTAGACAGAAACATAAGCTAAAGAGACTCATACGTCTGGTCCTTTGATGCATTGTAAATTTTAGTTCATGATCATCAATACAAAAGAATTACAATGGATCTTTGAGTAGCCATTTTCATTGTTTCATTGTGTTCTCTAACTATGACATATTAAAGAAAGCATTTTAGGAAAGCAAAACTTTTCTTCTAATTTAATTTTAGCCCAGAAAAACAACTCTTCTTTTAGGAAGATTCAGAGATTTAATTTTGTGACAGCTGAATTTCATTTGTTGTCTCATGAATAAATTTCCTATCCCCTGGTGGTTTTATTTGACAGCTCTCCCCAGTGGAACTTCTATAAAAATCACACTTCCTTTTGGAGAAGGTTAAGGTTAGTTTTATGGGATGCTTGCTTCATTTAAACCAAAAGATCACCTTCCAAGAAATGGAAACATTGGCATTTTGAAGAAAGTGATTTTATTTAATCCCATCATAGTGGCTACTGAACTGACTGAGGGAAGAAGATGCTGTCTCAGAAAGAAATAGGAAGGGGAGGGAATAATTCACTGCCTTAAAAATAATATTATATTTTGGGGAAATAGGGTATTGAGTGACATGACATGTTATCTTGTATTGGTTAGTTCTCTCTATTGCCACGTCAGTTCTCATCCATGGCCATAGTTGACACTTTATGAAAGAAATAGATGGAACAAATAAAAATTCCTGCAGTGTCTTTGGTGTGGGCAATTGCTTATCAATTCAGATTGTAATGCTACTGTACCTGAATAGACAGACAGCTTTTGCAAGTTGTTATGGGCAAGAAAATAGTTGTTGCTGTTTTTTTTTAAAATTATTTACCAGTTTTATTCTTAGTAAATGCTTGTTGGACTGGATGAGCCTTTCCATTTTGCTAGTCATATTTGCAGATGACCTTCAGTGGGTTTACTCATTTTGTGAATTCTACTTTTAATTCAATACAATTGATTTCAACAAATATTTATTAAGTGCCTACCATGTGGATCCCTCCCAGTAATTTGTAATCACTCTGAATATTAAAATCTTTCCCTCTTGTGAGTGAGTCCCAAAAGGTTAGGTACCTGTTGAGCAATGAAATAGACAAATGATAGAAGATTTTCTTAAAAATTTTCTAGGGGCAGCTAGGTGGTGAAGTGGATAAAGCACTGGCCCTGGATTCAGGAGGACCTGAGTTCAAGTCCGGCCTCATATACTTGACACTAGCTGTGTGACCCTGGGCAAGTCACTTAACCCTCATTGCCCCATGAAAAAACAAAAACAAAAACAAACAACCAGAAAAAAAGGGGGCAGCTAGGTGGCGCAGTGGATAAAGCACTGGCCATGGAGTCAGGAATACCTGACTTAAAATCTGGCCTCAGACACTTAACACTTACTAGCTGTGTGACCCTGGGCAAGTCACTTAACCTCAATTGCCTCACCAAAAAAAAAAAAAAATTCTTTCATGCATTCCTCCTCTCCATTCCTTCCCAGCCTCCATTTCAGTGCCTGAGTTGGTCCCAGTCTTGCAACTCTTCTTCCTTGTTTTCCCTCTCTTGATTTCAGAGAAAGCAATTCTACCCACAAAATTATATGCACAAACTTTTTTTGGGAGTGTAGAAAGCATTCCTATCCTTAGGAAAGTATCTGGATTCTTAATATCATATAGAAATATAGTTGAATTCCTAATTGGATTTTTCATCATTGGTACAGTTATTTTGGTGTTGTATAGATATGTTTTTTTTTATTGAGGTTTAGATTAGGGATGTCTAACTTAAAACTCTCCCTCAACTCTAGTAGTTAGGTCCAGTCAAAGAACTATTGGTTGTCAGAGGAAGAAAGGGCCTTAGGATGTAGAATGTTGGAACTGTAAGGGAACTTGGAATACAGAATGTTCCAATCGATAATTTCCTCTTATTTTACCCATAATTCCAGGAGAAAGAAACATGTTGAAAAAGCAAATAAAAAGTCCTCAAAACTTTGTTATTTCTAAGGAAATCACCTTGATAGACCTCAGTGGCATCTGAGAGCATTCCTTTTACAATTCAGTATAATTATTGTTCTAATTACAATTCTGAATCATCAGGGAAATGACATTCAGCTCTGTTTAAGAAGATAGGAAGGTATGGAATGCATTTTAGAAAGGTTTGTGTTAAAATATTAATTTTAAAATAAAATAATTTAATATAAATAACATAAAATAATAAAGGAGGATCTTGAGAAGTCTTACCATAGAGGCAGCTCTGTGGAGAGGCCCAATTACTGGAGTCCATTCATTTCTTAAGGGTCCCAGAGAGCTAAAGAACAATCCCGTTTTCCTCCACCAGTTACTGTCGAGTGTTGTTCCAATTTTGGAACACCAGAAATGTGTCTGGGGTACATGATGAGGCTTAGTTATCCATAGGGCAAGTATTCATCTTTGAGGAATCATTTCAGACTTCTTTTTTAACTTAGGAGCACTAAACAAGGAAATATAGAATACCTAGCTAGGTTCAGGTCCTGTCCCAACTCTTGTTGTTCAGACATGTCCTCTAGGAAGGCCTGCTCAGGCTCTCCTCTTTTTTTTTTTTTTTTTTTTTTTGCAGGGCAATGGGGGTTAAGTGACTTGCCCAGGGTCACACAACTAGTAAGTGTCAAGTGTCTGAGGCCGGATTTGAACTCAGGTACTCCTGAATCCAGGGCCCGTGCTTTCTCCACTGCGCCACCTAGCCGCCCCAGGCTCTCCTCTTATTAGTACTGTCCAGTAAAGCAGAATGAATGAATAGAACAACTTAAGTCAGATCAACATTTATGGAGCCCCTTTTTGTTATTGTTGTTAGCTATGTCTTTTTTTTGTCAGACACGTCTGACTCTTTGTGACCCCATTTGCGATTTTCTTGGCAAAGATACTGGAGGGGGTTGCCATTTCCTTTTCCAACTTATTCTACAGATGAAGAAACTGAGGCAAATAGGGTTAAGTGACTTGCCCAGAGTCACACAGCTAATGAGTGTCTGAGCCTGGATTTGAACTCAGGAAGAGTCTTGCTGACTCCAGGCCAAGAGCTCTACCCACTGCACCACTTAGCCGCCACTTATTAACTCCCTGATTGAGCATTTGCCTTCTCTGAGGCTCAGTTTCCTAATCTGAAAAATGACAGAATTGGACTAGACGGTAGGTATTTGAAAGCATCTGCTAGCTCTTGTTCTATGATTCTCTGAAATGGTGAGTGTGAGCTTGTGTCAGCTTGGTCAAATCTACCTTCATATTTCCCAGGCTGCATTTGGTCACCTGTCTTTTCCTATCATCCTAGCTCTAGGAGGGAAGGGACATCTTGTCTTGCTTGGTTTGCATTTGCTCAAGTCCCAAGCTGTTAATAAACAATTAAGACATGGAACCATATTGATGATGAGCTAGCAAACCCAGAACAACATCTGTCCCTGGGGCTGTATGCATAACAGCATTGTCCTAACACACAAACAAGTTCACTGTAACTCCAGAAGATCAGTGTTCACGACAGTGGTGCAACTCGGTCATGCTCCATTACTTCCATTATTTTAATGGCTTCTTGTTTTCGTACCTTACAGGGATAAAAAAAAAAAAGAGTAAAATAACTAGATTTCGCTAAGGATTTTTGTTGTTGTTACAATAGATAAAACATTGTTTGGCTTTTCTTCTTCCTAATTCCAGACTTTCTTGGACTCTGTTAGTAGGGAATGGCCCCATAAAATGTAGCAAAACAAGTCTCCCACTTCCTTTTTTGTTATCATCATGAAACAAGGTTTAAAGTTGATTGTGTGCATGGTAGCTAAAGAGAGGGAGAAAAAGGTACAACAGAATACTTCATGGCTTCAAAACATAAAATATCTCTTTTAAAATGTTGCATTTGGAATGGTGCCCAGGATTACAGTGAGGTTCTGAAAAATAGCTTTTAGGATTTGAGTTGGGGAGGGGACCTTACAACACGGTTTTCATAAACATATTATGTGCATGAGTCATTGAATCATAAGATCTAATGTTTAAGATCATCTAGGTCAATAATATTCATTTTATGGATAAGGAAATTGAGGCCTGACACATGTAGTTGAGTGGTGGGCTTGGGACTCAAAAGCAAGTCTTCTTATTTCATATATATATATATATATATATATATATATATATATATATATATATATATATATTAGTAAGTGTTAAGTGTCTGAGGTTGGATTTGAAATCAGGTCCTCCTGAATCCAGGACTGGTGCTCTATCCACTGTGCCACCTAGCTGCCCCTGATTTCAGATTTTTTTAATGTTCCCTTTATCAGTCCCAGAAAGGAAGAACTGAGAGGGCTCTCAGAGCTAGGTAGAACAAAATATCAGAGCTGCAAAGGACCTTCAAACATAGAGTGTTAGCTGTGAATGTCCTGATTTTCTGTGCAATAGAAAGAGAGATTCCATGAAGAAATTCATTGCTGGCTTTTTCTTCTCTAGGATATTAAATATGATATTATATTTCTTTATCAGAAAAACATGGGATATGCATTTTTTGGGGGTATAAAAACAGACTCATTTTGCTTCTCAGGCTCCTAATTCCCCTCGATCCTGGGGGTAACCTGTGGCCTCTAGTCTTCTGTGGTACAATGCCTGGCACATAGTAGGTACAAAATAAATGTTTTTTTAATAGACTGATTATATTGACTCTATCTGTGGCTTCCATCATCATATTGTATATACCAAAATGCTGAGTAGTCAAAAGGAAATACTAATCCAGTCGAATCTCCTCCATTTCCAGACTATAACATGGTGAACTAAAAAGGGCCAAGCAGTTTATCCAAAGTCAAATAAATTGAATGCAAATCTTGAATTAAAACTCAAGGAATCTGATCTTCTTGCAGACCTAGTGCTTTTCTCATTACCTGATTTTGAAAATTTGAATAAAATAGAACTAATCGGATTGATACATTTTTCAACACCTCCTTGGCTTTGCATACATTAATGATGGGGAGTGGCTGAGAATTTGTTGCCTTTCTCTTGAATCATTAACATCCATAAGAACATTTTCTTGGAGGGAACATGGCTAATAAGTTTTGTTCATGCAGTAAGTAGCAATTTCTGCATTGATTTTTAAATTTCCAGAGGTTCTTTTCTTACATACTTTATAAACCTTAAAGTAATAGGTATTACATTTGAGTAAGACCAGCTTAGGAGAAGAAAAAAAAATTCTCTTCTCAGTCTGGAATTTACCAGATAAGCTTATCTGAAAGAAAATTAAAATCTGATTAGAAATCATTGTTCTTAGAAAAAGTATCTCACTACTGGTGCAGTCTAGTAATTATCTGTAATTGAAGGAAGACAGATGCAACATTAGCTCCTCTTTTTAATAACAACCTTATTAATTTTAAAGTGAATGGCAGGAGAAGCAGATGGTAAGATGAGACATGTATTTAAATATCTGGCCATTGATAGCTTTTTTTAACCCCTGTGTATTAAATGGGGCCCTGTGATTGGCTGAGACAACAGAGTCCTGATTGCTATCAGCCCCTGAGCCAGCTGAGTCTTTTGCCAGATTGGATTCACAGAGCTTTGCACATGTTGGTGTATAGTTGCCTCACTGGGGACATGAAAGGTCTCCCCAAGGTTTTCTTGCTGTGGGATTGCTCACAAACAAGGAATGTGAGTTCTAAAACCTTAAATTAATAAACCTCATCTTGAAATGACCACCAACCCTTTATGATAGGAATTGAACTTTTTGCCTGTGGGTTTTTCCAGACCCTCAGCTTAAAATCTTTGCTTTTCTCTATTTCTGTCTTTTGACTAGTTCACTGAGTATGTATATACTGGTTCAGGAAGAAAAAAATTAGATAACTTAGTCATTATGTAATTGTAGGTAAGTCCCTTCATCTTTCTGAGCCTCACTGACCTTATCTGTAAAATGGGGATAATAATATTTCCACTCTCTAACTCACAGGGTTTTTTTTTTCTTAATAAACATTTTTAAAGTTTTGAGCTCTAAATTCTATCCCTCCTTTCTTCCCTCCCCTGCATCTTCCCAGAGGCTGTAAGCAATCATATATAGGTTATACATGTGAATTATGTAAAACATTTCCAAATTAAGTATTTTGCATAAGAAAATTCAAATAAAAGAAAAAAATGAGAGAAAGAAAGTAAAAAAAAAAGGCATGCTTCAGTCTGTGTTCATCAATATCAGTTCTTTCTTTGAAGGTGTATAGTATGCTTCATCTTTAGTCCTTTGGGATTGTTTTGGATTATTGCATTGCTGAGAATAGTTGTCAGTCACCGTTCTTCATCAAAACAATATTTTGTCACTGTGTACAACGTTTTCCTGGTTCTGTTCACTTCACTATACATCAGTCCATATAAAATCTTTCTAGGTTTTTCTGAAATCATCTTGCTTGTCATTTCTTATAGCACAATAATATTCCATTACAATCATATACCACAACTTGTTTAGCCATTCCCCAATTTATGAGCATTCATTTGATTTTCAATTCTTAGCCACCACAAAAAGAGCTGTTATAAATAAAATTGGTCCTTTTCTCTTTTTTGGGATGTCTTTGGGAAATAACCTAGCAGTGGTATCGCTGGATCAAAGAGTATGGACAGTTTTATAGCCTTAAAGGGTTGTTGAGGAAAGTGCTTTGGAAACCATGAAGTGCTATTATATCAAGACTAAATAATATATTGGAATGGAAAAAATGGCAGTTTATTCACTGTGGTAAAATATGAAAGTTTTTAACAGTCGGTTAGGATAACTGAAAAACGCCAGTTTTTCAAGGACCACCCTTTTGGGGAGGAGATGAACAGTCCGCCTGCTGCGCATGTCAGACTGCCTGCCGGGTTTTTTGACTTCCGGGGTGGAGAGAACGAGAGGAGGCCTTTTGCCTGCTTGGCGGGACTCCTGACAGCGCGGCACAGACTCTCTCTCCAAAGGTGGCCTTTTTCGGTTTGGTGAGTTTTTATAAGGAATATAGACTAAGCTTAGACTTAAGACGATTTGTATTGTGTTTCTACTTTCCTATCCTTCTAATCAACATCACCTTGTGACTATCATAACTATAAATAAAAAGGTCTATCTAGAAAACCAAAAGCTGTTTCCATTTACTAGTTTGGGAGATAAATTAAGGGAAAGGTTAAGTAGGGGAGATTTATGATCTAATATCCAATTTTAAATCTCACATCACTCTGTTTCTTTTATTATTAAGTGAACATATATGGAGCAGTTAGGTGGTATGCTGGATAGAGCACTGGCCCTGGAGTCAGGAAGACCTGAGTTCAAATCTCACCTCACAAACTTACTAGTGGTGTGACCCTGGGAAATTTACAATTTACTTACTTAAATTTACTTAACCCCGATTGCCTTAAAACACCCAGGGCCATCTCCAGGCATCCTGATCTATAACATGGCTCTGGAGGAAAGAGTGAAGTTGGTGACCTTGCATAGCTCTCCCTCACTTAAATCCAATTCAGTGCAAGTCATGACGTCACTTCCCAATGTCTTGGTCCTCTTGGAGATCAAGAACACATATATCTCTCTTTCCCCCTTCTCCCGAAGAAACAAAAAGTCAGATGCTTGACTTAAGCTAATTCCTTTTAAATATTAGGGGAAAAAAAAACAAGACACAGGCACACTTTTTTTCATGTAATAGCTGAGATAACTATTCTGAAGTTATTTAAGAACAAAAGTGTTCACTCATTACTCAGAGGTTGTTTTTAAAAAATAAAACTTAAGAATTTGATGATTCACATATGAATTGGACAATCTGTTTTGAAGTCAGAACTACAGTGATTCAAAGTTCAAACTAGAGGAAGCCTTAATGGTTAATATAGAGTCCCAACATTACTATTTTACAGATGTGGAAACCAAGGCTCAGAGAAGGGTTGTGCCTTGTCCAAAGCCACACAGCTACTGACAGAATCACCAGAACCTAGGCCTCTGCCTTCTGGGTCCCAGGGCTCATTCCACTGTACCAGGCCCAATCACGCTCTCATGCCTGACCTCCTTCTCTAAACACTTGGCCCCGTTCCTTCTGACTCCAATATAAATTCATTCCATGAATTATTCCTTTGCTGAGATAATTGTTGCTATGGAGCAGTGCCCTGAAGTTGACATGCGGTTGGGTTTCTAAGTTTCTGAGTTTTTCATCTTTGCATATAGTTTCCCACTGGTTTCAAGGTATTCTTCCAGGGGCAAGTTCCATGTGGGAGGTTGGTTTTTTGCTTTTTGTTTTTTTGTTATTTGTTTGTTTTTAATTTTAGCTGGGTCAGGACCCACTTTAAGTAAACAGGGGGCAAAATCCAACTGGCAATTTGGTTTTCATATTCATTCCAGCTGTCTCCTGCACATTCAGCGATGAAGTCATTGTTTCCTGATGAGTGACCTGTGTTGCTAACCCTGATTATTGCATTCTCTTACTGCCTGCAGTATGAATAAAATGTTTCATCGAGTTCACATACTTGTGGGCTGACTTCTGCCTTCTTAGTTACTTGGATGATGTGACTTGGGGAACAGCTGGTTCAGGCTATAGAAAAGAACATCCTTTTTAGTCTGAAATATAGTGAATCCTAAGCTCTTAAAGCTGAATGAGACCTTAGAATATAGAAGTTTGGAGGAGTGAGTGATCTTAGGGCACAGTGCTGGAAGGGGTCTTAGAACATAGCATCTTCTTTGGAAACGCTCTCAGAGATCATGTAGTGTAATATCAACCCAAAGCTGAAACCTTAAGTGGTCATCTGGTCTCTACTTGAAGGGCACTGGTGATATTATGCCTCCAAACAGCCTATTGTGGAAAGGGAAGGGAAGGGAAGGAAGTCCTCTTCTCAAGGGTCATTCTTTTGTTTTGTGGGTTTTTTTTGTTTTTGTTTTTGTTTTGGTTTTTTACTGTTTTTGTTTTGTTTTGTTTTTGTTTTTTGTTTTTTTGTGGGGCAATGAGGGTCAAGTGATTTACCCAGGGTTACACAGCTAGTAAGTGTTAAGTGTCTGAGGCCAGATTTGAACTAAGGTCCTCCTGAATCCAGAGCCAGTGAAAGGGACTTACATGTTAATGAAAGAAAACAACACAAAAGGAATCTGAAAAGGGGAAGATGGGGAATGAAGGTACCTTGCTCAGAGACAAGTCTCAGGACATGGCTGGCCTCCTCAAATGGAAGTTCTGAGAGAGAGAGAGAGACATAGACACAGACACAGACATAGACACAGACATACATAGAGTGTCAGGCTTCGGGGATGGAAGGTATTTCCAAGATGTGAATTCCAAGCTTGGGTTGACCTTCCGCTATGAAGAAGTTTTCCAGAAAGTCTAGAATAGAGCTTGGTGAGAAATGAAGTGCATTAAGTCTTAACTCTTCCATATAGCAACCTTTTACATATTTTCAGATAGTCACCATGCCACCATGGTTCTTTCTCTTCTCCAGTCTCTTGTCCTTTCCTCTACTCTAATATACTGCATAAAAGTGTAGAAGAGAATTTAGAAACTGCTTTTCCTATCATTCTTGTTTTGTAGCTGAAGAACGTGAAGATTCAGATAGGAGACTTGCCCAAGCTCACAGAGTGGTGTGTGGGTAGTTTTAACTTCCAATCAGCCTATGTGTGCAAACTGGTTTCAGAACCTCAGTCTCTCATTTCCCTGTCCAGTGTTCTTTCGACTGGTGTAATCTGCTACACTGCAGCCTCCTTTAAGATTACTTTTCTAAATAACTTCATGCAAAGAGTTATTTCCAGAGAAGTTGTTTCTTATTTTCTTTAACACACAGGATAGGAGATTCTTTTCATAAGATAAAAATAGTTTGACAGTGTTCTCCTGGCAAGCTTTCAAATTCCTGGAGGTTTCGGTGATAATTTCAATCATTGAGAATGTCGCCCTCGCAAGTTCTAATTATTCAAGGTTTATTCAGTGTTAATATGATACAAAGACAGCTGTATTTGTAGCCAAATCTGTAAGTGTGATTGATACTTGAGGTGTTTAGAATATTGTAGCCAAAGAGATAGGTTAAACATATTTTGGGCACACACATGTTTTCTGACATCTGTAGATTTCGATGATGCCTCTCAATTTCTAGTCAATAGTCACTACAGAAAGACCTTTCTCTGCATGTGTGTCTCTCTCTTTTCCTCTGTCTGTAAACTTTCTCTTTCTTTCTCCTTTCTCCTTCCCCTCCTCAAGACATGGCTCAAGACATTCCTCTTCATGTCTCCTTCCCCTCTCTCTCTCCCTCCTCTCTTTCTTTTCCCCTCCTTTCTCAGTCTCTGTCTCTCTTTTCTGTCTCTCTCTCTTCCTCTCTCTGTCTCTCACACACATGCACACACAGAGTCTATCCTTATCTCATTGTGTAGGGAATTGATGGTATGGGATGCCTTCCACCATACATACTGATAATTGCCTGCACTTTTTAGAGTTTGGGAGTGTTTCCTGAGGTTAGGATTAGTTCAGCACAGAGCCTGGCAAGGAGCAGACACCTGAAAAATGCTTATTGAGTTCAGTGGTTTTATCTATCTAGCACAAGATGGAGATGTCGGGCTCCTCCACAGAGCTTTCAGGGGTTGGGGTGAGGGTGGGGGTGGGGGAGGCAGAAACAGAGTAGATGGCCTGGGAGTGATGCTATTCCTTGGAGCCCTTGGCTTGTCCATCTGACGTCTATTGATGGAAACATTAGGAAGAGAAGTACTATCCACTGTGCAGATCAAGGACTCTGGAACTCAGTGTTCAAGATTGAACTAATGAAGACATAGAAACTGTTCCAGTGAGGAGGAAAAGGGTTAATTATTTAAAGAGACAGATGTTTATTCATGGAGGACCCTTTGACCAACTTAGATTTTGAAAACAAATGTGCAGAAGGTGCACATTAATGGTGAATGAATATTAATTCATGGCCCAAATGTGCAAAAAATATTGTCAAGAGTGCAAAAGCTCTGAATAAGCTGAAGCTGGCAAGACAATATAAGAAAAATCACTAAGAATAATTCCACTGCCTCTTCCCCTTGCCTTTTTTTTTTCATATTTGACTGGATGAAAGAAACTGATAAATTTTGTAGGCAGAAGGTGAACCTCTGTTTTTACGACTTCAAGCCCACCCAACATTATCTTTAATATTGCCTCTTACAAGTTGTAATGTCAGTGGTCTTGGATTGGATTCACTGAGACCTGAGTTCCAGGGCTGGCTCTGATTCTCTCTTACAGTGTCTTCTTACTTCTCTTCTCTGTGCCTCTGTTTCTTCATCTGTGAAATGAAGGGATCAGACGAGGTGATTGTGAAGTTCTCTTTTTTCATTCACATTCTTGAAGATCTGTTCCCAAGCTGCGACATTCTGTGCACAGAACGTTCTAAGTTCCCCATCTTTGGTTTCAGGATTGTAAGGTCACTCCCAACAGCTCTAACATTCCGTGTTCTATATTTGCAGAGCTGCTTTCAGCTCCAAAGTTCCATTATCTAACATTGCAAAAACTTAGAAAATTGCCCCTTATATTTATAGGGAGAGATTGTTTGGCAATGAGGCATCCTTGGCCAACAGCTTCTCATTGTGGTGCATGGCACGGTTGATGAGGTCTCTGACAGCTAGAAGCTGGCTGGAGCAAGCTGTTTTCAGCTGCCATGCATCAGACTATAATTTGTATGCACTTTGCAAAAGGATTGTGTGTGCATACAAGACAAGTACATTATGCTCTCTACTCTCTTCCTGTCACCCTCAATCTATCTGTTCTGCATGCCCATCTTTAACAGTGTTTACTTGGGAGAAGCACATCGCTATCAGATTTTCTCATTGTTTCCTTAGTACTGTGTTTGATCATTCTATTGCTGAATCCCTCATCCAATATTTTAAAAGTAATCATTGAAGAATGGGTAGGTTGAGTAAGAATGATCAAAGTGCTTTCTTAGAATGCTTTCTCATTTGTCCTAATAACCATTCTTTTGTTTTTTCTGAGGCAATTGGGGTTAAATGACTGGCCCAGGGTCACACAGCTAGTAATCGTTAAGTGTCTGAGGTCGGATTTGAACTCAGGTCCTCCTGAATCCAGGGCTGGTGCTCTATCCACTGCACCACCTAACTGCCCCTAATAACCATTCTTTTAGGATAGCAAGGTGGTATCTGCATTTTAGATGGCAAAAACAAAAGCAAAATCAACTGAGACTTAAAAAGAGTACATGACCTCCTTAGGGTCACATGGCTAATTAGTCAAGATAGAACCCTACCAGCCTGGGATGCTTTCCACTAAACCGTGTTTCTGCAAGAGAACCTTTTTTTGGGGGGGAGGGGGAATGAGGGGTAAGTGACATGCCCAGGGTCACACAGCTAGTAAGTGTCAAATGTCTGAGGCTGGATTTGAACTTAGTTCCTCCTGAATCTAGGGTCAGTACTTTATACACTGTGCCACCGGGCTGCCCCTGCAAGAGAACCTTTTAAATGTGGAAAAGGAAGCACACTTAATTTAGGTAGTGTTTTGGATTAAGGTGGTTGTAGAATAACCAGTATATTCAGGGTACCTGGGTGATGTTCAAAGGTGTATTAAGTTACTACCTAGGAGTTTGACATTTCACAGATAGAGACATTCCAAATCAGTGTTAGCATGATTGCTTCAGTGTTGGAATATTGCTTTGGTCAATTTCAATGAGTGTGCCTGACAGATCAGATAAGTTACTAAAGATCCCTGGGCTGGGATGCAGAAGCCCTGGGTGCTAGTCCTGGCTTTGTCACCAGCTTCCCTTGTGACTTTGGCTAAGGTCCTCCCCATTCCTGGCTTCATTTTCCTCATCTGTAAAAAAAAAAGGGGGGGGGGTTGGACCAGATGTCTTTAAGGTCTTATGTTTCCCTGATTCTTTTACTGTGAGCTTGTTCAAAAGGCATCTTTTGGGAAATTGCTCTGGTAGGCTTTCTCTTAAAATAGAATCCAGCTGTTGGTGTCAGTTCCACACTTTTCAGTGCTTTACTTCTCCCTGTTAAATGACCAGCTATCGTCCTCATCTTCAATATAAATGCCAACTGTGCTGTAAACGTTGGTTCCTTTTTCCGTTTAAAGAAATGGATGCTTTTTTTTTTTTTTTTGGTGAGGCAATTGGAACTAAGTGACTTGCCCAGGGTCCCACAGCTAGTAAATGTCAAGTGTCTGAGGTCATATTTGAACTCAGGTCCTATCCATTGTGCCACCTAGGTGCCCCTTGGTTTTGTTTTGTTTTTTTGAAATGGATGCTTTTTGATATTTTTTTCATTATAGTCATTTACCTATATACTCCCCCTTTGCTATTTTGAACCCTGATAAAGCAACCTCAACAGACAGACTTATGAAACATCAGTCAACACTCATTAAGCACCTACTATGTGCCAGGCACAATGCTAAAGACCAGGTATACAAAAAGAAGCAAAAAGACAGTTCCTGCCCTCAAGGAGCTTACATTCTAATGGGAATGACACATTTCACATCCTTATTTCCCCTATTTCTTTACTGATAGGAAGCACCTTTGCTTCATACTCTGTTATCAGGACCAGAGCTATTTCATAGCAATGAATCTGAGTTGAGTTGCTTTTTATTGTTGTTTTCATTTAAATTATTTTGTCATTATATATCTTCTCCAAGTTCTCCTTTCTGTGCTCTGTAACATTTCATACAAGACTTTCTCTGTTTCTCTGAATTCATCCTATCTATCATTTCTTTTTTTGAATGTGATAAAAATTTTTATTTATAGTTTGGGGTTCCAATTTTTATCCCTCCTTCCCTTCCTCCCCTTTCCCCCTCCTTGAGGTGGCAAGCAATCAGATATGGGTTATATATGTAGTATGATTATGTACTATTTATCATTTCTTAACCCACAATCACTGTCCATTTCAATCATACACCCATGGTTTGGTCTGCCATTCTCTTATGGACAATGTGACATTTTTTTGCTGATGGTGGTGGTGCTGGTAGTGGTAGTGGTGGTTTTCTTCCCAGGGAGCTTAGAATCAAAAGGAAACAGCCAGGATTCAAACTCGGATTCTTTGTCTACTAATTTAGTACATGTTGCATTTCTTGGTTTTATTCAGAATGTTATTTTGGGTGAAAGAATAACCAAGGGGATACAAGATATAGTATGGACTATAGGAATTCAAAGCAAGAAGCAAACATGGTAGGCTGCATGGAAGAAGAGGGGTTTGAGGGTCTTAACGATTGGGTTAAGGATATTGTTTGGGAGAAAGTCACCATCTAGGAGGTAAGAGTATTAAAAAGGGAGCAGTTGGCCAGTTGGGAGATCAGAAGGTCAATAATGTTGAGAACAACTGAAAGGGACCATTAAAGGTTCTCTAGTTCAACCCTCTATTTTTCTATATGATGGAAAGTATTTATGAGGAGTGGAAATGACTTGTCCAAGATCACACACACCATCTTTGAGATAATGGCAAAAACACTGGATTTAAAGTATGAGGACCTGACTTCAAATCTTAGCTCAGCTATGTCTATGGCACTCAGCAAATACCTACTATTATGTGCAAAGTACTGTGCTCAATACTGGGAATATATTAAGGAGCTTAAATTCTACCAGAAGAAAATGTGGTGTGTAGAAAATATAATCAAAGGATAGAAAATGATGACCAGACAAAATACTTGCTTCTTAACCTGTCTGTGAACTTTTAAAAAAATTAATAACTTATTTTGATATAATTGTCTTTCTTTGTAATCCTGTGTATTTTATACATTTAAAAATTTTCTGAGAGACAGACCGTGTGATTCCTCAACTGCCAAAGGGCTCTATAAAACAGAAAAGGAAGAATCCCTGTTATAGGGAAATTCTCCCCACATATTTGTAGGTTAATATCTACTTCTTTAGATGTTGGTTTATTGATCTATAAAATGGAGGGTTTGTGTGAGAGTCCTGGAAGGTCTCTCTTTTTGTAGGTGTAAATGCTGTCTTCCTAAGTTAGTAGCAAATCCATGACTATAATTCAGCAGGCTTCATTACCTGGTTCAGATGGGAGCCAATGTAATGACTGTCGGTCATTTTGATAAATCCTTCCCTTGAGCAGCATTCTCCCTATAGGCAGGTGACCTTCTTCTCCATGTGCCTTTAACCGTCTCTCCATACCAGTGCAGTGCCCAGGAGGTCCATTGGTTATTCTTGCTTACTTTGGTCACATAATCCACATACCTTCCTTTTCTAGTCTTAGATGTCCTTGCTGATGTATCTAGTTATTCATTGAAAATTGCCTCTGAGCCCAGGTAGTTATAGGCTGCCATGAGTGTCTGTGACTCTCACACACAAAGCATTCACAATTCAAGCTTCTTTTACTGAAAGCACAGAGAGTCCATGAAAAAAGTTAGAAAACACATTTTTTCTCCCTCTCCCATTCGAGTAAAGGGATATTTGTGGAGAAATCTCGTCTCCCTTTGCTCTGGTGTGGGTATGGAGCGTGGAAGCAGCTATAGCCAGCTGGTGGGACTCAATGTGTTCTATCATTTGCCTGTATTAGCATATGTAACCCAGGCTTCTCCTGGTAACCAGGCACCATCTGGCCCAGGGAGCTAATGGCTGAGGGACAGATCTTTAGAGACTGTCCTGTCTGCCTTCTGCATTCAGCACCTGGGGCTTTTATGCAGCTTGAGCCTTTTTCCAATGAGAGTTCTAAGTTGAGGTTGAAGGCCAGAGCCCATCACAAAGACAAGTTGGCATAGATGTAAATCAGCTGAGGAGAGTCAATCTCTAGGATTTTTGGTGGTGTTGGGGAACACCAGGGGTCCAATGGATCACACCAAAATACAGGGAAGGCATAGACCTTATTTTGTGGGCTGCTTGCTTATCGTTTGTTTGGAATGAAAGGAGTATGAGATCCAGTTGTTTATCTGTGCCTCAGGGGAGAAATTACCTGATGAAATAGTTGTCTCTGGCGTGGATGTCTTTCAGTTTTCACTTGGGCTTTACATTTCTAGCCCTCTCTTACTGACCCGTCCCACTGGCATGATCTTCATTTTTCTTTCTTCCTCCACATTTTTTTTTGAGATATTTTATTTTTTCCGTTACATGTAAAGATAGTTCTCAACTTTTGTTTATACATGCTTTACAATTTCAGATTTTTCTCCCTCCCTCCCTCCCCTCCCTCCCCCCTCCCCTAGACAGCAGGTAATCTGATATAGGTTATATCTATATATATCTATACATATACATATAGATATATATATATACACACACATATATATACACATAATAACATTAATCCTATTTCTCTTCCTCCACATTTTAAATGTGTCACTGGGTTAGCCATTGGATAGCATTAATATTGCCTCCTTAGTTTTTGACATTTGGGATTTCCTGTTGGCATTTTTTTTCCTCCAGTCATTTGGACTGATGGGATTTTGATGAGTGTGTGAACAGATGAAACACTGATTTCAAACAAGCTTATTTTAGAGAACTTTGGTCCCTGAGGCACTTGGAGCTATGAGAGCAGGATCTGGGGGCTGGGGAGGAGGGTAGCAGGAATGTTGTTCTTCATCCGTGTGTTTGTCTCTTCTGATAATCGATAGTCTGTTTGATGATAAGGTGATTCAACCAAGTCAATTGCAGGTCTGTGTAGAATGGTCCTGGGGAGACAGAGTAGGCTCAAAATGAGATGAAAGATCAGGGAGACAGGGCATGGCATGGCATGACATTTGGTGATTTTAGAGATTTTTAAATGATTGCATTAGAATAGAGTTAGAAGCCCAGGATACTTGGGGTTTTAGTGTCAGAAAATAGTTCTGGAGCTGGAAGAGACCTCAGAAACCATTTAGTCTACCTCTTTTATTGCATGTTGAAAAAACTGAGGCCCAGAGTGGTGAATTGACTTGTTCCAGGTCACATAGGGACTAAGCATCAGAGTCATCATTTGAACTTGGGTCCCCTGACTCCAGATCCAGGAATCTTTTCCCTCTGGTATTGCTTCCTGGCTTTAGAACTTAGGACAACGTACCTTCCCTTTCTGGGTCTCTCTTCCTATTTTGCAAAATGAGAGAACAAGGATAACATGATTTAAGCTCCGATGGAAGGTCATGGGGTCATAGATCACACAGTTATGTGTATGAAATACCCTTTGCCTGGTTTCTCCTTGGTGTGAGGTCTGGCAGCTGGGGGTTAGAGTGATGGGAATAGGGCCAATGTGATTATTGAGCTTCTGTCTCTGATATTTGATAGGTTATGGAGAATTGGAGAAGTACCGTAGTACTCGAGAGAGGCAGATACCTTTTTTTGTTTTGTTTTGTTTTGTTTTTTTTGCAGGGCAGTGGGGGTTAAGTTACTTGCCCAGGGTCACACAGCTAATAAGTGTCAAGTGTCTGAGGTTGTATTTGAACTCAGGTACTCCTGAATCCAGGGCTGGTGCCTTATCCACTGAGCCACCTAGCTGCCCCAGCAGATGCCTTTTTAAAAATTATTATGAAAAGGGGAAGAGAATAGGGTCTACACACTATAGACAATCAAGTGTGCAGATTATTTGGTTAGTGAATATCTTGGAAAGGAGGCAGTAATTAGAAAAATCCAACATGACTTTATCAACAATAGACCTTTTTACCAATTCTAGCTTTATTTCCCCTGACAGATTTACTAAAGCAGTGATTAGAAAATTAAAACATGGCTTCATCAATGATAGACCTTATACCCAGTCTTAATTTTATTTCTCTTTTGGACAGGCTTATTAAATTGGTAGATCAGGAAAATGCTGTAGATCTAGTTTTCTTAGACTCTTTGTACTTGATAAAGTATATTTTGCAATGGTGAAAAAATGGAGCAATTACTAGACAGTAATAGAGGTCGATGAATTAGGAACTATTTGAATGACTAGGCTCAAAGAGTAGTCCTTGGTGGTTCAATGTCTACTTGGCAGAATGTCTCCAGTGGAGTTCCCCAGGCATTTGTATTTGGCCCTGTACTGTTTAACATTTTTTATCAATGGCTTGGATAAAAGCACAAATGTCATGCTTCTAATGTTTACAGATGACAGGAAATGGGGAGGTGCAGCATCGCCAATCCACTAGAGAATAGAATTAGGATAATAAGAAAACTTAATAGGTGAGAGAATTGGGTTGAATCTGATGAGATGAAATATAGAATGGATAAATGTGAAATCTTATCCTTGGACGAAAAATATGAACTTTATAAATATAACTTGGGTGAAGCAGGGATAGAGATTTTGAAAAAGATATGGAATTCATGAGCAGTGTGGTGTGACAGTGAGAAAAGCCAGTCCCAAGTTGGGCTGCAGTAAGAAAAGCATAAGCTTCAGGAATAAGGAGATGATGGCTCCGTTTTACTCTTTCCTAGTCAGAACAAGTTTGGAGTATTTGTTTTAGGTTGCCACAGTTTGGAAAGGACTTAGATAAATTGAAGGACACTACAGAGGAAGGCATGAGCAAGAGGAAAGGGTGTTAGCCATATCATATGAGGACTGGTTGAAGCTACTCTGAATGTTTTACTTCTAGAAGAAAAACTCAGGGAGGATCTGATTCCTGTCTTCAAATATTTGAAGGATATATGTGGAAAAGGGATTAGACTTGTTTTCTTTGGTCAGAGAGCGGGTAGAGCCAGAAGTGGGGATTTCACGTGAATCAGATTTAAATTTGATAGGTTGAGATAAGGGAAAGGGATAGTAGGGTGGCGAAGTGGATAGAACACTGGCCTGGAATCAGGAAGATTCTTCTTCCTGAATTCAAATCCAGCCCCAGACACTTAATAGCTGTGTGACCCTTGGCAAGTCACTTAATCCTGCTTACTTCAGTTTCCTCATCTGTGAAATGAGCTGGAGATGGAAATGGCAAACCATTCCAGTGTCTTTGCCAAGAAATTCCCAAATGAGGTCTCAGAGAGTCAACAAAAATAAAGGGAAATGATTACTTCCTAACAAAACTGCTGTTTGTCCTCTGTTTTCCAAGAGGACCCGTGACATCTGATGAAATGGCTATTGAGTCAAGAATTATCATAGTAAAGAGAGATATCTAAGGAATACTTTGCTCCATGTGTCTTTTCCAGCACAGAATGTTAACTGTCCCTTCATCGGGTATTTCTTAGGATAATATGGCCAGGGGCAGCTAGGTAGCGCAGTTTATAAAGCACCGGCCATGGATTCAGGAGTACCTGAGTTCAAATCTGACCTCAGACACTTGACACTTACTAGCTGTGTGACCCTGGGCAAGTTACTTAACCCTCATTGCCCCACCAAAAAAGAAAAAGAAAGAAAAAAAAAAAAGAATAATATGGCCAGAAGCATTGGGACAGATGTATATGAACCCCATATTAATGACTTGGCACTGTGAATAGGTCACTGTTTCTTTTCTTGTCAATTCCCATATTTCACAGAGAAGAAAAACTGTCCAAGGGAGGTAAAGTGATTTGTCCAAGGATACCCTTGGTAGTAAGATTTTAAAATTGAGAGGGACCTTAAAGCTGTTGTTGTTTGTCCTTTATCTCAAAGAAGACCATGACATCGGGACGGTGATGTCATGACTTGCAGTGAATAGGCTTTAAGTGAGTTGAGGGAGGATTGTGCAAGGTCACTAACCTCATTCTCTCTTCCAGAGCCATCTAGGTCCAGTGGCAAGATATATACCCGGAACACTGGAGATGGCCTTGGATGTTTTAAGGAAATTAGGATTTAATGTCTGAGGTGAGATTTGAACTCAGGTCTTCCTGACTCTAGGGCCAGCACTCTTTATCCACTGTGCCACCTGGTTGCCCCCCAGCACATTAAAGAACATTTCTTTAACTTCCTTGCCTTTTCAATGAGGAAACTAAGGTTTAGAGAAATTGTTTGACTTACATTACATAAAAGACACACAGGTTATAAGTAACAGATTTGAGATTTGCATGCAGTTTATTTTGACTCCAATTCAGTGCTCTTGCCACAATCTACGGTAATTATTTCTCAGACCAAATGACACTGATCATTTAGGCAGTAGGCATTTGTTCATGGTCGACTATGTGCAAGGTACCAGGGTGATAAAGATGAATATGAAAAAAAAAATCCTTGCTCTCAGAGAGCTCCCATTTTATTAGGGAAGATAAAAGAGTCTATTTCTGTACAAAAAAACCCAGAAGTTATTGTTATTGTTATTTGGTGTGTGGTGGTGGTGGTGAGAAACATTAGTAGCTGGGGCAAGAGGAGAATTAGGAAAGACCTCCTTCGTGTAGGAGATGGCATTTTAACTGAGCCTGGAAAGAAATGAGAGATTCTGAGAGGCAGAGGTCAGGAATAAATGGTTTCCCGGAAAGGGGGACAGTCAGCACAAGACACAGGGGTAGGTGATGGAGTGGTCTGTGTGAGAAGCAGGAAGCCTACTTTGGTTGAGCCATAGAGTACATGAAGGGAAGTCATGTAAACAGCCTGGACTGTTGGAACCAGGTTGTGAAAGACTTTGAGTGTCAAACATGATCTTCTGTTTGATTCCTGGAGGTAATAGAATACCACTGGCATTATTGGATTGGGGAGAAAACACGGTCATGACAGTGCATTAGGAAAATCACATTGGCAGCTCAATGGAGGTTGGCTGGGAAAGGCCGAGGTGCCCCAAGGGTCGTGTCCAAAAGCCGTCATACTCCCTTATGGTTTGGGGAGCCATGTATTCTCAGGTTGCTGCCCACTAGGAGAGGCTGGATCCAAAGCCTTAGTCACCACCCTTTATTCCTAAGTGATTGGTGACTGTCTCCATTTATCTATCACATCCAAAGTTTAGAGTTTCCAAGTTACTTTATCTTAACTTGGCCCCATGTAATTAAAACCAACTGCTAATGGCTTGTAGGGGGATGAAGGAGGAAGATGCACATTATCTATCGGAGGTGTGAAAAGGAAGGCTGATTCATGGGGAAAGGTTTGTTCTTTTCCCTTTGGAGAATAGTACCTCTCAAATGATAGAATCTGAATTCCTTCCTCCTGGACTCTCAGGAGTGACAGTATCTCCTGGGGGAATATAGAGCCATGTGAAAGGCTTTCTTCTTTTAGAATCTGCTCTTACGTCTTGTTTTGCAAAGCCTGCCACCTGGTACTATAGAGGTGGCTTTGTTACCAGGGACATCTGTATAGCTTGAGGTGTCCCTTAATTGAGCAGCTGGTGACTGCTCTGGTCTTGGCAGACTGATCTTTGAATGTATGGCAAGAATCTTAAATGTTTTCCTTAATGATTCTTCTCTGTTTCAAGTTGGTGCAAGGACCTTCCTCACAAAACTCCCCCTCCCCCAAGTTGGCACTGTTTATGTCATTAGTAGAAAATCTGTCAGCTCTATGAATAACTCTGCTAATGAAGAGGATGTGTTCCAGCCACCCACTCCTCTGCCAGAAGCTGTTATCAGAACCAGCAATAACAGAGGAGACAGTGACAGAGGAAAGAGGTCAAAGATTGTAGAACTATTGGTTGTTCTTAGAATCATAAGTTCTGGAAATGGATGGGATTTTGGTGTCATAGATTCAGAACTGGAAGGTACCTCAGAGGTCATATTGTCCCAACCTCTCATTTTACAGATGAGGCAACTAAAGTCCAGAGGAAAGAAATGTGTTGTCCCTAGCCACAGTGGTTTACAAGTGGAAGTAGAAGTGGTAACAAGTAGAAGGTAGAAACAAGGGCAGCTAAGGGAAGATAAGTTTAAAAGCAAAATCAAATGGTGGGGCAGTTAGGTGGCACAGTGGAGAAAGCACCAGCTCTGGATTCAGGAGGACTAGTTCAAATTCGGCCGCAGACACTTGACACTTACAGTGTGACTCTGGGCAAGTCACTTAACCTCCATTGCCCTGCCCCCCCCCCAATCAGATGGTTAAGTAAGCTTAAACTATGGTTAAATGGTTAAAATACAAAGGTGGTGAAAGTGTTATTTTAAGCTACATTGGGGAAAAAAGAAGTAGATCGAAGAGGCCTAGGATCACTAATCATGGTAGAATGGATGACAGAGAGATGGTAGAGCTGTCCAACTTTTGTTTTTGTTTGATCTGACAAGTAAGGTCATTTTTGGAATGGAAAGAACAAAATAAAAATGGATAATGGGAATTCAGAACATAAGATTTATAAGGTGTCAGTAGGAGAATGCCTAAGCTACCTTTGGAAAGGGCATTGATAAAGTGGCAGAGATAGGATTCAAACCCAAATCTCTGGACTCCAAATCGAAGACACTTTCCAAAGACAGGAGGTTCTTAGCTTGGATTCCATGAATTAAAAAAGAAAAACATGTTCTTCTTATGTTTCAGTGTAATCGGTTTTCTTTTTAATCCAATGCATTTTAACTTAAATATTTTTAACATTGTTCTGAGAAGTCCATTAAGCTTCACCAACCTTCCAGAATAGGATTCATGACATTAAAAAAGTGAAGGCCTTTTCCTTTTCCTTCTTTTTTTTTGGGGGGGAGGGTAATGATGGTTAAGTGACTTGCCCAGGTTCACACAGCTAGTAAGTGTCAAGTGTCTAAGGCTGGATTTGAACTTATGTCCTCCTGAATCCAGGGCCAGTGCTTTAACCACTGTGCCACCTAGCTACCCAAGACCTTCTTCTTTGCAGGAAGATGCCATCCCTCCATTCTCTCCCTGACATTTTTCATTGCAAGACCCTCTCATTTCAAGATACCTCGGATTTTCATGGAAATTTTGGAAGTCTATTCTTCATTCTCTTCCTCTCAGTCCCTCCCATAGACTTATGGAACTCACAAGAATATAAGGGGCAGTGGAAGCCTTGAGGCCTTCTGCCCCAAGACCAGTTGTCTTTCTATGCCAGTCCAAGATGAGGAACCTGAGACATAGAGGATTTGACTTGCCCAGGGTCACTCAACTAGTAAGTGCAGAGCCAGGAATGCACCTCAGATTTTCTGATTCTGTTTTCTTTCCATTGGATTGATCTCTAGATTCCCTTTGATAAAACAACAAATTGATCATCAAGTATTAATTAAGCACTTGTTATGTGGGGAGGCCTTGGGTGCTAGGTCATGGGGGAAACCAGTTGAAGGAATAAAGAATCGTTCAATTACTTCTAATAAAGACAAAGAATGGAGTGGACTGTGAGCTGAAATAGCTAATGATAAGTGCTATGAAATGTCATGGCATATTTAGAGTCATGAATAGAGAAACCTACAGGCTGAAGACCCATCTTCTACCTGTATACAGCATTTGAGAAAAAAGAGCTGGAACTGTTTTTAAGTTGGCTCTTTCCAGAACAACTCCTTGGAGTTTACTCTGGACAAACAAAGCAAAACAATGAAAAATGAATAAAAACCTAATTTACATCAGTGTCATAGTATCATAGAATTTGAGAGCTGGAAGGGACATTAGAATGTAGATTGGTGGATGTTGGAACAGATGTTATGTTCTCAGTGAAATAGAAAGACACACAGCAAGGCTAAGTGATGATCTAAGTGGTTCACACAGGCACAGCTGTGATTTGAACTGTGGATCTTTGACTCCAAAGGCTCTTTTTCAGGAAATCCAAGGCACTTCTCCAAAGAACTAATCTCCCCTGACCAGCTTGGATTTCCTTTCCCATTCTAATGCTTATTCACTCTTGCTCCTTTCACCCAAGAAGATTCCAGTATATGGAGATTGTAAGGATGGGATGAGGAGGGAGTAGCTTTCATTTATTAGTGACTATGCAAAAACCCTGGGGCCAAGAAGGCCCTTGCACTCCCTGGTTCACTGTGAGTGAATTTAACAGTCTGAATATTGTAGCAGTTTACACGTTGTTGTTCAAGTCAATTTTCAGTTATGTCTGACCCTTTGGACCCTCTTTGGGGTTTTCTTGGCAAAGATACTGGAGTGGTTTCCTATTTCTTTCTCCTGCTCATTTTTACAGATAAGGAAACTGAAGCAAATAGTGTTAAGGTGACTTGCCCAGGATCACACTGTTAATAAGTGTTCATTTATTTTAGGACTTAATAAATCTGTAGAGACACAGTTAAATTAGGGTGACCAGATTTCTCTCTGTTCTGTATGCACTTTCTAAATGAAGGTCATGTAGGCTATGCTCACAGTTTTGAAGATTTAGTAAGTTCTCTGTGAATGAGAAAATTTGTTATTGGCCTAAGAGATGGTGTGGTGTGATGGAAAAAGTACTGACTCTGGGTTCATAATATATGTTTCAGTTCTGACCCTGTTACTTAGTATCTCTAAGGACCTTGGCCAAATCACTTGATCTCTCTCGACTTCAGTTTTTCCATCTGAATATGGTTGGACTAGAGATTCTACAAAGTCCCTTTTAGTTCTTTATCTATCATCTGAATTGTATCTTTTTTCCATAATAATAATAATAATATAATAATAATAATAATAATAACCATCATTTATATATTGTATATTTTAAGATTTGAAAAGTACTTTACTGACATCTCATACTCACCATACTGCCAGTCTGGTGCTGTTTTTATTCTTATATGACAGATGAGGAAACTGAGGCAGCAAAAGGTTAAGTACTTGCTCAGGGTCACACAAATAATAAGTGTCTGAGGCTGGATTTGAACTCAGGTCTTCTAGACTCCAGGTCCAGTGCTGTATCCACTGTGCCACCTAGATACCAGGAGGAATGTAATTTGTAGAGCTTCGGTTCTATTCAACAGACATTTATTAAATGCTTCCTTATGATGTATAGATTACTGTGCTAGATCCTGGGAGAAATGTGGGGAAGTGTAGAGAGAATATCTTTATTCAAGTTCCATCTTTTCTAGTCACTTAACCCTTGTGAACCTCAGTTTTCTAATCTGTAAAGTGGAAATCTGATTACTGAACTAGTTTCTTCACAGGCCTGTTATTAGGCTTAAATGAGATAGTGTGTGTAAAGGGCTTTGCATCCCTTAAAGTGTTACCCCCTTGTTATTTTTATAATATTGATCATTACTAAGATAAATAAGGCAGCTCCTCATCTCAGGGAGCTCATAATGTAAAGAAAGTATAAGATACATATGTACAAATGCTTCCTGGCCAGCCTCAAACCCTGATACCTATGTACACTTGGCCAATGCCCCCTGCTCTCTTTCCAACTCTGCCTACCTTATATATGCCATCTTACTCAATACCATGTTTAGCTTTTCACGGATAGGTAGTATCTTTTTTGGGGGTGGGGGGTGAGGCAATTAGGGTTAAGTGACTTGCCCAGGATCACACAGCTAGTAAGTGTCAAGTGTCTGAGGCCGGATTTGAACTCAGGTCCTCCTGACTCCAAGGCCAGTGCTCTATCTACTGTGCCACCTAGCTGCCCCCATAGGTAGTATCTTTCTTTCTTTTTTTTTTGTATTGGTATTTTCAGCACTTAACAGATTGCCTGGTAGATATTAAGTGCTTTATAGATGCCTTATAATTTACTCCTTATTTATTATCCTTCCTTCCTTCCTTCTTCCTTCCACAAGATAGGAAGTAACAGGTACAAAGGAGGAGCTAAAAGTTTCCCTTACTCCACTTTGTCTTAAGTTCATATAAGACTTCCAGTGCATCCCTGTATTCATTGCATTAATCATCTCTTACAGCACAATGAAACTCCATTACAGTAATTTACCATAATTCATTTGGGCATCTGCCTTATTTCTGGCTCTTTGCTGCTGCAAAAATGCTGTTATAAATACTTTGATGTAGATAGGGTCTAGATCTAGTGGACCTAGATGGGATATGGTCTGGATAGGACTCTTCTAGTTATTATAGACCTCCATAGGGTCTGTGCCTAGAAGGGGGAGTCTCTGGGTCAAAGAGCATGGACATTTTGCTCAGTTTCCTAGTATGATCCCAAATTGCTTTCCAGAATGTTTGTACCAATTCACAGCTGCACCAGCGGTGCATTCATGTGCCCATTTTTCCACAACCCCAAAAGAAGATTCTTTCTTTAGTTTTCTCAGAAGTGCCCAGGGTCCCGGCGAGATGAAGTGAATTGTTTTTTTAAAGGTGAAGATCAGAGACACCCTTGTGCTAGGGAGCCAAGAAAATGACCCAATGTATATGCAGTGCCTGCGTTCTGTTCTGTGTTGTTTGGAGTTAAGCAAATTCTAAAATCATTTGTTGCCTGTGGCAGAGTTCCTTTGTGTGTCCGAGGAAGTTTGCAGTGCAAGCTGATATGGTCCTTCTGCAGGAGAAGTAGAAAGAGATTTGAATTCCCATAAATGCACATTTCAAATGATTACATCATTCTATGATTTTCAGGCCAGTTGGTTTGAGTTTTGGTTTGGAACAGATATTGCACCATGATGTAATTGGCTTGTCTCTCATTACATTCTACCTTGGTTGTACATTCTCTTTGGCATGCCTGCTTTAGAGAATCAGGGTGGCTTAGTGATGGAATGGACCTTAGTGCACTGTGGGGGAGAGAGTACTTACTGCACTTGGAATCAGAAGACAAGGGCTTGACCTCTGACTCCACCACTCATGAGCTGGGTGACTTTTGGCAAATCACATCTCCCTGAACCCCAATCCCCTCATCAAATGGCAGTAAGAATATTTACCCTACTTATATCATAAAGTTGTTTCTTGATTCAGAGTTGGAAGGAGCATCAGATCATCTAGACCAGTCATCTTATTTTGTAGGTGTAGAATCTGAATCGAAGTTTAGTGACTTGCCTAAGGTCATAAGAGAAGAAGGCAGGATTGTCTCTAGATCTCCTAGTCTTTCTGCTATCTCCCAGTATCCTTTTAGTTATACACACATTATCTCATTTGATGCCTACGAGAGCTCTTGAAAATTTGCCAAATTATTTACATATATAACCCCATTTGGTCCTCTCAATAACCCAGGACGTAGGCCTTCTTATTAAAGTAAGAATTTTACAGAAAAATAAATGGAAGCTTAGAGAGTAAGTGACTTCTCCAAGGTCACACTGCTCTTTAATGGCTGAGGCAAAAATCCAGCCAAGGTCTTCTTGACTCTAAGTCTAGAGCTTACCTGTCAAGGGAATGGTAGATAGGGTAGTGCTTCTTTCTTATAAGTGCTGCATAAGATTTGAAGATTGAGGACTAGAAGGAACTCAAGAGATTTACTAAATCATACCTCTCACTTTGCAGATAAGGACGCTGAGGCTCGGAGTTGAGAAGTGATTTTCCCAAGGTCACATAGATAGTAAGTAGAATTTCTACAACTTGAAATCATATTCTCTGATCTTCAGATACAATAAATACTCTTTCACCACACTTTCTTGCCCCTCCTTGTCGTTTTTATTATGATTAGTAAGATTTTTATTGGATAAAGTGGAGCTCCTAAATGATAAAGTGAGTTATCCATAATCCCCTAGGAGGTTAATGGCAGAGGCCAAGAATAAAACTCAGGAATGCTGACCCTCATTTCAGTGTTGCTTGTACAACATTCTTCACTCTCTCACTTTAGGCCGTTTTCTAGAAAAGTCCAAGTATTTAATCACTTAGACCTACAATTACTTTGTGTTATCTTTTAAAAAATGATGATTTCCAGAGGGTGGGAAGGGAAAGACCATTTTTAAAAAGTTACAAAGCTTACGTTAAATAGAAAATTTATTTAGATAGAGTGAATTACAGTGTTCAAGTGTATCAAGCCAAAAAAAATCACACTCATTAATCATGGCCATATCTCTTCTTTCTCTGGTCCACATACATCATATCACTGACTTTAGCTCTTAAGAAATTGGTGTCCTCAGGAGTTATTTGGATATATAAATAGTTATGGGCTAGTGGCACAAGCAGCATGTAGATGGCACTTGAAGAAGGTATGGGAAGTTATTTGCTTACAACAATCCTGATAGTCAAATAGTGCAAATGTCATCAACCTCTTTTTACAGACAGGTAAACGAGGAGCTGAGAATGCTAAGAACTTTACCCATGACCACAAAGGTAGTGAGTGCCTGGCTTCATGGCCAACTCTTATTTTATTACATGATTTCTAATGTTAGAATCACAAAAATGCTAGCATTGTAAGGGACCTGAGAATATAGCATGTCAGAGCTGAGAGGGACTTCAGCTAGCATCTAATACAACTCCTTATTTTATAAGAAGAAAACTGAGGCCCAGAATGATTAAGTAATTTGCCCAAGGTCACACAGTTAACTAAGAAGCAGGATTGTTTCGCCATCCTCCCTTCCCCACTCCTGAAAACAGTAAAAAGATATTTTCTCTTAGGACTCACAATCATCCCCCCCCCTACATTAGCTTTATTTCCAAGGATTATGACAAGTTTCCTGAAAGAATGTGTTCTGTGGATTTCATCCCAATTCCTTTGAGGGCAATTTTGCTGCTCTCCATTCAGTTTTGGAGGCAGCTGGAGATATCAAATCCAGAGAGCCAGAATTTGCATACATTTTTAAGACCACAAGACTTTCATTTGGGACATTGACAAAGCTAAAAAAAAAAATCAGCCTTTTAGGGCGTAAAGCTGCCATTGTGTGATGATGGACTGTCAGGAACATGCAATAAGCAAATGCAGAGAGAATTTAATAGTAATAGGCTGGTTTGGTAGAATGAACACTGGACCCAGGAATCTGGGGCTTGAGTCTCACCACTGCTATTTGCAAGCTGGTGACCTTTGGGAAAGTAACTTTATTTTTGGGAGCCTCTGTTTTCTTATTATCCTTAAGACAAAGCACTTGGACTTGTAAGTCCTTTTAATGCTAATGTTCTATGTTCTACTAGTGATCAATTAGACAGATTAAACTTGCTATTATTAGATATGGACAAGAATGCCTTGTGGTAGTCAAATGCTCTGGTTGTTAGGGACTTATATCGATAATGCATATGTTCGTGGCCAAAGACATTCATAAAGGGTGGGCCAAAAGTCACGAAGGGGTTTCATATTTAATAATTCCTTTATAGGACAATGAATTTATATTCCATGTAAAAAAATCAAATTTTCATAAATGGTGAAAAATAAAGAAAAAAATAATTTTCAAAAAGTTATTAAAATACCGTGACTTTTGGCCCACCCTTATAGCAACAATTCAATCAGCAAATACTTATTAAGTCCCTTCAGCATGCCAAGCACTGTGCTAGAGCCTGGGAAAACAAATACAATAAATGAAACAATTTCTGTTTGCAAGGATATTGCAAGAAGTTTCCATCATCATGGGGTGGGGGAGGGCATAAACATTAATATAGTTAATAGTGTCTCTAATGTGCCAGGCACTGGGCCAAATGCTTTATAAATATTATCTCATTTGATTTTTTGTTGTTGTTGTTGAGGAAATTGAGGTTAGGTGACTTGCCTAGAATCACACGGCCAGTGAGTGTCTGAGGCTGTATTGGAACTCAGGTCTTTCTGACTCAAAGGGCCCATACTCTATCCACTGCATCACTCTCATTTTGATCTTCACGTTGACCTTCCCTGGTGTATTATCCTTATTTTATAGTTGAGTGCTCTGACTCTTTGTGAACCCATTTGGGATTTCTTTGGCAAAGGTACTAGAGTTCTTTGCATTTTCTTCTCCAGGTCATTTCACAGATGAGGAAACTGAGGCAAACAGGGTGGTGTCTAGCCAGAGTTTGAACTCAGAAAATGAGTGTTCCTGACCCCAAAGCCTGGTATTCTGTCTGCTGCATCACTTAGCTATCCTAAAATACCCTTTTAGTTGCGCATTGTTTTACTTGACACCCTGGTGGGCAGAACTAGTAGTACCAGTGGATGGAAGTTACTGGGGAAAAGATTTCAACATGATGTATGGAAACCTAGCTGATGATTAGTGTTGTACTCAGATGAAGTGAACTGCCTTGCAAAATTATAAGTTCCTTGTCATTGGTGGTCACATGGAGGCTGAACAATCCTCAGTTCAAAGCTTGGTAGAGCTGAAGAGACTTAGAGTTAGTTTATCTAATGCAATATTCTTATTTTCCAGAGGACAAAGCATCGGACCCCTGGAGGCTAGTGACTTGGCCAAGGTTATACTTTGAGTTAGTATTTATGGAAGATGTTGTAGAAGGAATTTATGCTTCAGCTAGAGGTGGGTAGGGGGTGCCCTCTGTGCTCAGATCCAGATGTGAGATTGAAGATTCTGGGGATTCCGTTTGCAATTGAGCCCGCAGAGCATTTCTCAGTCACAGAGCACCAAGAGAATAGCCAGAGACCTGCGATGTGATGTTTCTTTGTGCCTCAGTCTGGATTTATTGCTTAAAGGTTTCTCTCTCAGCAGAGGTTTGAGGAAATATCTGGAGAGTTTGTGTGACAATGCTACAGTGTAGCCCTATAAGGGAAAATATGCAAGGGCTTGCTGTGAGGCAGGCTGAGCGGTATCAGATAGATTGTCTGAATGTCACACAAATACTGTATCACTTAAGCACACTTCCAAATATTTCCACGCAAAATTTATGTAAAGTTACAGTCTGACAAAGCTCCTAACTTAGCAGGTGGCTATTAAATGCAATGGAAGTCAGCCCACAGGAGAAATGGCTTTTTTTATCTTGGCTCTTTGGCTCTCTGCCTTTGGAGACTGCTACTCATTCTGTAGCTGGGAGAGAGAGAACAGACCATCTATCAAGCTGCCTTTGTTTGTAGTGATGATGATCATGTAGTGAAGAGTGCTGGACTTAGGCCAGAAAATCTGGGTTTGAATTCTTACTAGCTGGGTGACTATGGGCAAGTAATTTCACCTCTCGTACCTCAGTTTCCCCCCATCTGCAAAATAGGAATGATTATGTTTGTTTTACCTACCTCACAAAATAGATGAGAGGAAAGAGCTTTGAAAACATTAAAACATTGTAGAAGTATATAATATTGAAATTTGAGTTAGGATCACTGGGAACAGGGGGAGAGGAGAGGCAAGTATATTAAAGTAGCAGTGGCTTTGACTTAGAAGGGCCTATGTTCCAGGCTTTGCTGTGACTCTCACTAGCTATGCATGTTGGTGGACAGATCATCCCACCTTTCTGAGACTCACTTTTCCTTCCTATAAAAATGGGGACAATATTACCTTCTCTATGCTACTTCTAGGGATACAGTGAGCACCACAACATTCTTTTGTTATTATAGAATGCTATAAAAATGTGAGTTTCTTCTTGGTAGCAATAGACATGAACAATTAAAGTTTGTTAAATGCTCTACCTTGTAGAGATAAGGGATATGATTCTTAATCTTTTGTGCTCACCACAGTGCCTGCTTCATACATAGTTGTTACTTCATAAATTTTTGATGCATTATCTAAGAAGGAAACTGAGGCATGAAGAGACTAAGTAATTTCTCCCAGAGTCACACCGCTAATTAAGTGGTAGAGTTGAGATAAGAATTCATATCTAGCTTTAAGGACCAGTCTCCTATTATTCTTCACAATTCTACCTCAACTAATAGCCACTTTATGAAGATTGTAAAAGCCAGAGCCCAAGCATTTAGGATCAAGGTAGGAGAAGTTTCAGGCAAGGTGCCAGACCTAGCCCTCATTACCTAAATCAAAAGCCCAGATCCAGAACCAGGAGGGAGATCTCACTTTGCCAAGACAAAACCAAAATGCTATTGCTGAGCCAACAGAGCTGTCCAGCTTCGTATCATTGGAAGGAGGTCCTGTCCAGTGACTCAGCCTTTGAGCCAACTCAGTCCAGAGGGTAGGTTTGACCCAGCTTTTCTTCCTTCATTCCAGCAAAACATTTAAAATTATCTACAGGACTTAGAGTATAGTGCTAGTCACTGTGCAAGATACAATGTGAGATAAAGCATAGTCCTTAGTGTACATAAATAGGTAACTCCTGCTTTTAGGTGTAATTTCCGGAGACTGACTTTTTGAAATGGTTTACCCATGCACTAAGGCAGTCGCCTATTTGTGTGGAGAGATTATATTTTTGGACTTGTCAGTTCCATGGTATAAGGCCAAGACATGAAGTTTAGCTTTTCATTGGATGGTGTCAAATGAGTAGATCACTAAGAGGTGAAGCAATGAAAATCATGTGTGAAAAGATAATTAACACCCCAAAGCAGACTAAGATTAGAACCATGGGGGTGCTCTTGTCTTTTTTTTTTTTTTTTGTGGGGCAATGAGGGTTAAGTGACTTGCCCAGGGTCACACAGCTAGTAAGTGTCAAGTGTCTGAGGCTGGATCTGAACTCAGGTCCTCCTAAAATCCAGGGCCAATGCTTTATACACTGCTCCACCTACTGCCTTGCTCTTGTCATTTAAAGAAAGGAAAGACCACTCTGGCCGGCTGGCATTAGGGGAAGGTCAGACTTGAATCGGGGTCTTTAAGCAATGTGTAGTATTTAACTAGGCCCTAGAAAGATGAGAAGGATTCCAATTGGGGCACACTTGTTTGAGGTTGTTGTTGTTTTGTCCTTCATTCTCAAAGAGGACCATGACTTGCACTGAATTGGATTTACGTGAGGGAGGGCTGTGCAGGATCGCAAGCCTCACTCTCTCCTCCAGAGCCATCTGGGTCCAGTGGCAAGATATGTATCAGGATGACTGGAGATGGCCCTGGATGTTTGAGGCAATTAAGGTTAAGTGACTTGCCCAGGTCACACATCTAGTAAGTGTCTAAGGGTGAGATTTAAACTCAGGGCCCCCCAACTTTAGGGCCAGTGCTCTATCCCACTGTACCACCTAGCTGCCCCACTTGTCTGATCAAAAGCTAGTGGAGAGCACACTAGAGTGAGGAAGGCCTGTGTCCAAATCCCACACAAGATACTTGCTGTGTAACACTGAGCAAGTCAGTCACTTAATTTCTCTGTGCTTCACTTGCCTCATGTAAAATGAGGGGGTGGGACATGGTGGCCTCTCTTCCATCTCTATAGTCCTATTAGAAAGAATAAGATTTTGTAGCAGGGGGAGAGGAGGCTATATGAGATGAGTTTGGATGGAGGCCAGATGGTATTCTGCTAACAAGTGCCAGTGCTATCTGCAGGATTTGGCAATGTGGTAAGTAGAAAAAAGGAAAGAGCAGTGTGGGAACATGAAGAGAAAAGATGGTGATCATTTTGGTGTTGGTGCTTGCTTAACATTTCCTTTTAGCTCCTTGTAGGAGTTGTCTTATTGTTTTTTGTTTTGTTTTGTTTTGTTTTTGCGGGACGATGAGTGTTAAGTGACTTGCTCAGGGTCACACAGCTAATAAATGTCAGGTATCTGAGACTGGATTTTGAACTCAGGTTCTCTGGAATCTAAGGCCAGTGCTTTATCCACTGTGCCATCTAGCTGCCCTCTGTCTTACTGTTTTGAAAAGAATCGTAGAACCCCCAGTGTCAAAGGTAAGAGGGACCTTCGAATGCAGAGTGTCAGAGCTGGATAGACTCTTAGAACGTAGAACATAGAATGTCATATCTTTGAGGGGATCATAGGCCATAGAAGACAGATTGCCAAAGCTGGAGAGGACCTTCAAACACAGGCAGCCTGGGCCTGGGCAGCCCTTTTGTTTTTACAGATGAGAAAGCTGAGATCAGAGAGGGGAGGTGGCTTGACTTCTTTCATTCAATGAATTAGGGATGGAGGACAAAGGATGAAGTATAAGACTGTCTATGCGCTCCCTGACCACAAAAAAAGACATGTACATACTATTCCTGTGCCAAAAAATGTGGTTGTAGCTCAGTATGCACATAGAAATATGTATTTTACACATTATTTAGCATTTCAGGGACATATGTATGATAACACATTGGGCAACCATCTGCCAAGTCGTTGTCACCCACGGAAAATAAATAATATTGAGACTGAAGCATTCTTTGCTATTCCTGAATAAGAAGCAGGAAATGACAGTGTATTTATTTTATTTTTCTTAGTGCCAATAACTGGTTGGCAGTTTCACTAATGATCATAGGACACACGGGAGGTTTTTTTTAGTGGCAGTTGACGAAGATGGCCTCTCCAGGGGCAGTGTAAAAATCCAGAATTTTAGATGGAACTCAGGACCTTCTGTAGCCCTGTGAAGGAAGCAGTGTGGCATGGTGGTAATCAATATTTTGATAGTCAGGAGATCTAGGATCCTGCCTAAATCACTGGACCTTAGACAAGTCACTTCCACTATCCAAGCCTCAGTTTACCTCCTCTGTAAAATGGAGTAGAACTAGAATGTATTAAGAGGTATTTCAATTCCTGATAGTCTAGGTTTCTGTCACTTAGACTAGTAAAATGAATGTGTGTGTGTGTGTGTGTGTGTGTGTGGGGCACCAAAACAAACCCCCTTAAAGCAAGAGTTCTTAACTTTTTTTTTTTTACATCATGCACTCCTTTGGCAGTCTGGTTTAGTCAACAGACCCCTTCTCAAAATTTTTCTAAATTAAAAAAAATAAAATAAAGAGCCTTACAAAGGAAACCAATTATCTTATAAATATATCTATCAAAGTTTATATACTCTAGGTTAAAAACCAAAATTTTGAAATGACCTATGAATCATCAAAAGGGCCAGCCTTCCATTTCATCTTAGGCACTCCTTGAGAACCATTTTAGTTATCTTTATTTCCCTTGATTCTGGGTACTGTGCTCTACACATAGGAAATGGCAATCAACCTCTCATTGAATCAGTGAATGCACTTTATGATGAATATCAAGTTGCTTTTTGTGTTGGTTGTTTACTTGTTTAAGTCATTGTCCCTCTCTTCATGATCCCGTTTGGGATTTTCTGGAGTGGTTTGCCATTTCCCTCTCCAGCTCATTTTACAAATGAGGAAGCTGAGGCCAGCAAGATTAAGTGACTTGCCAAGGATCACCTTGCTACTAAGTGTCTTAGGCAGATTTGTAATCAGATCTTCCTGACTCCAAGCCCAGCCACTCTGTCCATCGTGCCACCCAGCTGCCCTATTCAGAAGACAGAAAACAGCCAAATAAAGGGTAAGTAGTCATAGAATCACATTGTTAAGATTAGAAGAACCTTAGAACCACAGAAAATAGCCTAGTAGAGCTCAAACTAGTCTTATACCTTACCACATAGAACGTTACAACTTAGGAACCTCAGACTAATGGAAATAGAATGTTTTAAAATTGGAAGGAACCTCAGGACAGAGAATGTCAAAACTGAAAGGGACCTTAGAGTACATTTCTTCAATTAAAATGGTTTTCTGTTTTCTTTGTTTTGTTTTTTCCTGGGGCAGTTGGGTAGCACAGTGGAAAAGGCACCAGACCTGGATTCAGTAGGACCTGAGTTCAAATCCAGCTTCAGACACTAGACATTTACTAGCTGTGTGACCCTGGGCAAGTCACTTAACATTCATTGCCCTGCAAAAAAAAAAAATTTACCATTAACAAGCCTTTATTCCACCCTCCAAGTCCAGCATTTCTCTGGTAAGATATAGGTAGCAGTCTTCATCATGACCCTTCTGCTCGTTGAGTTTTTAAGCCTTTCAAAGTTGTTTGAAACCTTCAGTCTATCTCTGAGCTGGGAACTGATGCCCACAGAGGCAACTGTGCCTATAGTTATTTGCCTATAGTTACAAAAACACACTATGTCAGAGCCACAATCTTGATCCTCTTGACTTCCCATGCCAGTGCCTCTTAAGCACTTGCCTATTGAAAATTAAAAAAAAAAAGTATGTTTACAGCAACCATTAAAGAACCCCCTAAAATAGTAGGCGTCATTTCTGTATCTGTTTCCCTCTCCCTATCCTTACTTTCTCCCTCTATTTTCCTCTTCATCTTCTTTCCTTCTTCTCTCTCCTCTTGTCTCGCACTATCCCCTTGTATCCATCCCTCTCTCCATCCATCCATCCTCCCATATACATACCTACCTATCTACAAAGGGATGACTGGAGAGAGATGGTATATGATAAATACTTGAGGGTTTTTGAAAGAGCATAAAGACACATGTGATTTTTATTTTCACTCTGGAGAAGCATCCCGCCCTGGAGTAGAGCGGCAGAGTCTGTGTCAGGGCAATGGAAAAGTTGGATCATGGAGATAAGTCTCAGGAAGCATATGGAGAGTGTCACTTTCTGAATAAATTTGCACAGATCTCATCTGAGTCACTTGGCTCCTGATTGATTAGCATGTCATTACCCTGCACCTCTGGCCCACAATGGTTTCTGCAAAGTCCTGCTTGCACTCAGGGGTGGTGGTGCTGGGGAGTTGGAAAAGTGTGTGTGTGTGTGGGGGGGGGGGCATCACTTATTCTCTTCCTTTCTGGACATCCTGCAATCTTGAGTTATGTTATGTGACTTCCTGGTTTAGCCTCTACATTTCATAGAGCTTTATGACTATGAGACTCTCTGGAAGATTTATTGGTCTGTTCCCTCAGATCTTAAGTGAAAAAGCATGTAAGGCTAAGCGGTTTTAACTCAAGAATCAGTTGAGAGTTAGAGAAACAATTTATTCCCCTACCTCCTGTGCTTATGTGTCAGACTTTCAGAATGTTAGAGGTGGAAGAATCCATCTAGTCCTCTTCAGTTTTACAGAAGAAGGAATTGAGGCAAGAAGTGGGAAGGAGGAACTTGCCCATAGTCACACAGCAAGCTGGTGTCGTAGTCAGGATGACAAAGTTTCTTGTCTCTTTCCATTGTACTATGTTATTTCCTCCTTGCTGTTCTTCTTCTTGTTCTTCTTGTTCTTTTTGTTCTTCTCTTCCCCCTCTTCCTCTTCCCCCTTTGCCCTCCTTTTCCTTCCCCTTTCTTCTCTTCCTCTTCTACTTTAGGTTTATAGTTTTATTCTTAGATCTTTTTGTTCATGAAAAAGTGTTGGGCTGGATTATAGTTTCCTTGGGCCAATCTCTTCATCAAAAGTGAAAAATTCTGTTTTCTTCTTTGGTCCCACATTCCTTCCTGTTAATTTTTGTTGACCTTGCTAGCCCATTGTATTTCTGTGGTCAAGAAAACATGTTTTCAGAAAACAGACTGCATACAATTCAGTCATTCAGCAAGTTTTAATTGAGAACCCCTAGTATGCACAGTGTATGGTATACTCACTACAGTGGAATACAGAGAAAAAATAGTAGGACACTGTTCCCTGCCCCTCAAGAAGCTTACACTTGGGGAGGCAAAGACAAAGATATACGAAGGCATCTAATAATATTAGAGAATAATAAGAAATAAGCCGAATAATACCAGATAATATATGTATATATATATATATATATATATTTTGCAATCCTGTCTTGCCTATGAGCACCATTTTAAATGCTACCTTTTCCACAAAACCTTCTCTGATTTCCGGAAACAGCAAGATTTGGCAACTGATGACATATGTGGGATGAATGAAAGTAAAGTGAGGAGTCAAGCGGAAGTTACTGATGTTATGAATCTGAGCGACTAGAATGGTGTATTGCCCTTGACAGAAATGGAGAAGTCCAAGCAGAGGAGTAAGGGCGGGGAGAATGGTTACTGGTTTGGACATATTAAGCTTCCACACTTAGGTGGAAAAAGTCCAGTAGGCAGTAGGTGATACAGAACTAGAGTTCAGGAGAAAGACTAGGGCTACATATATCAATCTGAGAGTCTTCAGCATAGAGATGATAATTATACCCATTGGAATTAATGAAGTCATCAAGGAGGAATGCAGAGAGAGAAGAGGGCCCAGCACAGGGCCCCTCTGTGGGGATACACCCACAGTTAGGGGACATGAGATTGAGAACAAAGACAGAACAGTCATGAAAACCCAGGGAAGAAAGAATCCTTCAGAATCAGATGCTACACAGAGGTCACGAATGTTGAGAATTAAGAAGAGACCACTAGATTTGGCAAAGGGATCATTGTTAACTCTGGGGAGAGCAGATTACAAAATACTGAGGAGTAAGTGAGAAGATAGGAAGTAGAGGAAATGGTTGTATACAGCTCAGAGTTGGCCTGAGAAATGGAGGAATGATATAGGAGGATATCATGAAGATCTTTAAACCCAGTGTAGACTGGGGTGTTTTTGTAGGCAGCAAAGAAGGAGTTAGTAGATAGAGATTGAATATTGGGTACAAGAAGGTTGATTGAGGTGATGATAGCATGAAAGAGTTTGAATCCAAAAATATAGAGCACTTTCTAACATTTCAATGTATGACATTCTGATTTATATTAGGCATATTGAGATGTACATAAAACAGAGCGATATAATGGCAAATTGCTGCATTTATTTGTATATGTGGTCTGCTATATAGAACCATCTCTCTACCTCAGTGCCCTTATCCATAAAATAAGAGTGTTGGGCTGGATCATATCTAAAATTCCTTCCAGCTCCATATCTTGTGATCTTATATCTTATAATGATAGCAAGTATTTGCATAGCACTTTAAAGTGTGTGGAGTTCTTCACAGATGACGTCTCATTTATCTTTTCATCCCAATTATACTGAAAAATCCAAGAGGGCAGCAACTGTACCTTGATTATCAAGGCATTGCCTCCCCACCTGCTGCCCTAGCACGTAGCTCAGGGTATTGTTCATCATGGTGCTTAACGCAAGCGAAATCATGAATGAGTATTGAGTAGAAATTGCTCTGGTGGTTGGAGTTCTTGATGGGGTTAAGCATATTGATATCGACCTGAAGAGCAGAGTGTGTAGAAATTTGACATAGAATAGCAGAATCTTGGAATGAGAAGGAATCTCAGAGTTCAGTTAGTCAACAGCATGCCTTAATTTCTTGCTCTGTGCTAGATCCCATGCTATGTATTGCAGTTTACAAATAGAAGCATTCTCATGGTGGAAGACAACATGAAAAAACGATCTGATAAAAGGTACCCATCTAGGGGCATGGTGGTAAAGTCAAAGAAGTCAAACAAGCCAAACAAGGAATGAAAGTTGACCACCCTGGGCCCATCCCCAACATGGAGGCTCCAGGAGGAGCTTGCCAGTGGCAGAAGTGAGCCACAGAGTTAGGGGGATTGATATTCCAGAGTAAGAAAGCCATGGGCATTGAGGGAAGTTCTAGGATCGAAAGGTGGTTGAGGCATGGTGACTAATCTAGTTTAGCCTGTACTTGAACAAGAATCTTCTCTTTACATTTCTGCCAAGTATATTTGCTCTTGTGGTTCAGATCCTGCTCAGTCCCTGAAATAGTATGACTTTTCTACTGATTTTATGATTAGTAGAAGTCACTTTACCACCTCACCTCAATTCCTTATTTGAAAAGGAAGGGGTTGGTCTAATAATCTTAATTGACATGTGTGTGTGTGTGTGTGTGTGTGTGTTTATACACATACACGTCTATATATATATATATATATATATATATATATATATATATATATCTCAACTGTATATATATTTGATTTGATCCTACAAGAAACCCGTGGGGTGGGTACTCCAGGTATTATGTGCCCCTTTTTATGGATGAAGAAACTGAGACTCAAGAGGAGTTTATGCTCACACAATTTCAGAGTTGGGATTCAAACCCAGGTCTCTCCTGGTTCCAAACTCAGCATTCTTTCTATTATACCACACCACTTCTGAAGACTAGTTGATGTCTAAGATCCCTTCCAGTTCTCAAAATCTGTGGCAATTTTCTTTAGGGGAAATATATTCATGTTCATGGTGGGGTCAGTGACACTGGTTTGTAAGAAGAGAATTTGATGTTGAGTTTCAAGAATTGTGCTTTACTGTCGTTGTTCTATCATTTCAGTCATGTCCTACTCTTTGTGACGCCATTAGGGGTTTTCTTGGCAAATTTGGTTCTTTTTGTGATTGTTCCGTCTTTTCAGTTATGTCTTGATTCTTTATGACCCCATTTGGGGTTTTCTTGGTGAAGATACTCTAGTGGTTTACCATTTTCTTCTCCAGCTCATTTTACAGATGAGGAAACTGAGGCAAACAGAGTTAAGTGACTTGATCAGCATCATATAGCTAGTAATTGTCTGGAGCAGTATTTGAACTCGGGTCTTCCTGATTCCAGGCTGAGCACTGTATCCACTTTACCATCTAGCTCCCTGAAACTATGCTTTGTGGTTCCTGAAAACTGTCCAACAGGCCAGTCACTCTTATCTCCTGCAAAATGGAAATTTGATGCCAAGGAACTGATATGTGATGTAATGATGTCAGAATCACTCTGAGGCTGCAGGGTCATAACTCCATCTATTGGCAGATGGCCTCAAAGTGAATCAGGGCTATGTAAGCTTGGGTTTGGATGCATTTTTTGGCCTGAAGTGGTTTCCGTAGGGGAGTGCCTTGGTGTCAAGGCTACATCTTTTAAAGTCTTGTTGAATTTGAACAAATTGCTGTGAGCAAAGGACTCTGTGAGATGCTGAGGAAGTTGCAGGATTTTGATAAGATGCAGCCCCTCCAAGAGCACTAAGTTTGGCAGGGGGAAAAGACACTGTGATTCACAATAACATGTGAAAACACTTTAGAGAAGTGCAAATGTCATCTAGCATCGGCCACTGACGAAGGAGCCAGCTGGCATCAGCCCTTTCTCGAGATACTTACTAGCTCTGGGACTCTGAGTGAGTCACTTCATCTCTCTGTGCCTCAGTTTCTTTGTCTGTTAAGTGAGTGGGTCGCACTCAGGATTGCTTTCAGCTTTAAGTCTGTATTCCTATGCAGCTGAGGGAGAAGGCTGTTATTGATGACACCAGGGAAGGCTTCCTGGAGGAGGTGGCATTTGGGTTGGGCTTTAAAGGACAGAAAAACATTCTAGACATAGGAGATGATAGAGGCAAAGACAGAAAGGGACAGACATATTTATTGCATGTGAGGCAAGAATATTAGATCAGTGGAGAAGGTGGAACAAGCATTTACTAAGCATTTATTTAATATGCACCAAGTGCTGTGCCTTAACAAACATTTGATTGAATGATGGTTCCAAATTGTGGTGGGTTTTGAATGTCAATCTTGTTTTAGGTAAACTAGGTATTTATATTTAAAGATGTTGTGTTCTGGAAGAAAAATCTCATTAATATTTATTAAGATTTCTAAGTTACGGGCAGCTAAGTGGCACCATGGATGAGTGCCAGCCCTGAAGTCAGGAGGACCGAGTTCAAATCTGGCTCAGACATTTACTAACTGTGTGACCCTGGGCAAGTCACTAACCCCGACTCCCCCCCACCCCCCGGAAAAAAAAAGATTTCCAAGTTAACAGGTTGGCTTTTCTTCTCTTTTTCCAGCAATGGAAGAGTTAATTGTTGAGCTGCGCCTGTTCCTCGAGCTGCTGGACCATGAGTACTTAACATCAACAGTCAGGGAGAAGAAGGCAGTGATAACGCAACATCCTCCTGAGGATACATCATCCAAAGGTGAGTGTCAGGAGCTGTTTAAGGTTATATGTCATGGAGAGTAAATCAGGAACTGAAACAAAAGACACCTAAATCCCATACACTATTTGCCCATTGGCGGTATGTTGCTCTGTGGTTGGTAATAGGCTCTCCATCTTCTAGATCTCATAGCCCCTTGTGCACTTCTTTTGCACATTATTATAATTTCTATCAGTAGATTAATTGTATACATCTCATCAATCCTGGCAGGTCATATGTATGGTCTTTGAGAGCTTATCCCAGTGCATAGCACATAGTAGGTACTTATAAAATGCTTGATGACTGACTGATTGTGTGGTACAGGGGAGAGATTTGGAGTAAGAAGATCTGGGTTCGAATACTGGTTCTGCTATTAACTGTTTTTGTGGGCCATTATTCAAGCTTTCTGGAACTTAGTTTCCTCATCTATAGAATGAAGGGATTGAATTAGCTAGCATTTAAAGTCCTGTGATACTATAACTGTGTCCTACTATGTCTATGTCTATTAGCATATAATATACTTATATATAATATATGTAGCATATACAATATACACATATTATATATATATACACACACACATATTTATGTATGAATATATAATAAAAATATTTACTTTCTGACAGCTTGGTATAAATAGAAATAAAGCCACAGTCCTGGGCAAAATTCTGAAGGAGGCAAAGTTTGTCTTTTTTTCCTCTGGCATCCCTTCCCATCCCCCAGCCCCTCAGCACCTGTCATTTCCTTAGACACTCTGGGCTTTTATGCTTTTCTTCTCTCAGTCTGACTAAAATATACTCTCAGGAAGAAAGCTGATCAAATCAGCTCTACTATTCAATTCAACAAGCCTTTCTTATGATAAAGTGTACATGACTAATAAGACTTAGCCTGTCACCCCCTCTCAGACAAAGTTCCATTCTCTAGCCTTAGGGTGGTAGAAAGAGCACTGGATTTATTATCTGGAAGTCTCAGTTTTAATCCTGGCTGTATTCCTCGCTGGTTGTGTGACTTTAGGCCAATACATTTTAACATTGCACAGATGTAAGATGCTACTGACAACAGCCACAAACATTTATTACGTGACTTTGATATAAAGAACACTGTGCTGGGAACTGAAAGATGTAATACAATAATATTAATAGTATTTATATAGCATTTTAAGGTTTGCAAAATACTTGACATGTTATCTCATTTGAGACAAAGAGTTTAGAGAAGCCATAAATAAGCATGGCCCCAGAGTCAGAGGACCTGGGTTCAACTCTCATCTGTAAGCCTATTTGTGACTTTGGATGAGTCACTTAACCTCAACCCATTTTTCTCACCTCTAAAATGAGGTTGGCTAGACTAGCTAGATTGCCCATCCAGGAACATGATTCTAGGATTCGGGGGAACAGCTGAGATCACTGAAGAAGAAAATAATAGAGGGAGAAAGGAAGAGAGCCCATGACATAACCTTGAAAGATACTCATGCTAAAGGGGAAGGAGATGATGAACCAATCAAGAAGAGACCAAGGAAGAACGGTCAGGTGAGTAGGAGAAGATCCAGTAGAGAACAGTGTCATGGAAGCCAAGAAAGGAGTGTGTCTAGGAGAAGCATGTAATCAAAGAGATTAAGTGAGAGAAGAGGGATGAGAAAAAGGCTATTCTTTGGATATTGCCACTTGGTGACTTTGGGGAGAGGCTAGTTTCAGTCCTTCACTGATTACCCTTGTCAGACTGAGTTTTTTGGGGGCCAAACAACTGGTATGTGGCGGAGCCAGGTCTCAGACTGAAGTCTTCCCTTTTGACCACACACCCTCCTGCCCTACAGCCTGGCCCCCAAGGGAAGAGCCCCATTCCAGCATTTTTAGATGTCGGAATTGATGTGGTTTCTCTTAATACTTGCAGGCTTTGAAGTGAAAGACCATGTTCAGAAACAAGAAGTTACCAACAGCTTGCCGGCCCCGCCACAGATGCCGCTGCCCGAGATCCCTCAGCAGTGGCTGGTGAGTTATGACCCTGTATTCGGGTGGCAGGAAGCTGTCTCATCCTGCCATTACCCTGAGTCTAGCTGAGGACAGGAGGAATGAGGCTTGTGCTCAGGCCCAGGAATGCTGAGGCAGCCATTTGCCAGCTCCCATGTGGCCACTCCCGATGGATAATTGGGAAAATCATATAGGAAATTAGGCTGCCTCGAGATGGCAGCTGCTTCTTTACAAAGTGACAGTGCTGTAAATACAGCATAATCCTGCTTTGATGATGGATTTTAAAGTAGCTGGGGAAGAGAGGCTTCAGGGGAAGGATTCCTGAGAGGCCTCCAGAGGTGCTGCCCTTCTTGCTGCCTTAGCCTGTGATTTCAAACACCTGGCTTTGAAAGTTTCCAAGACCACTTCTTGTCCATTTCAAACTCCTTTCAGTCATAGTCCTTTGTGTCTAATAGGAGTTTTTAACCTTTTCTGGGTCATGGACTCCTTTGGCAGTTGGCTGAAGCCTATTTACCCCTTCTCAGAACGTTTTTTATAAAATATAGAGGATCACAAAGGAAAGGAATTATATTGGATGGTAGCTATCAAATATTAAAACACAACAAAACAAAAACCAAGAACAAGTTTATGGACTCCATGTTAAGAACTCCCAGAAGTCCCAGTGGGCAAATACACATTTACTCCAGAAATATATGTTGTATTCAGTTTTTATAGATTAAGGATTTTTAAGAGAGAGGAAAGAAGGAGCACTCCTTTTGGTCAGGACACCAGGATTTGAGTCCCAGCTCTAATACTTACAGGCTGTATGATCTTAGGCAACTCATTTAATGGCTATCCACCCCAGTGTCCTTATTGGTAAAATGGAGATGTTACTTCACTTCCCACCTCACAGTATTATTGTAAGGAAAGAACTATGTCAATTTTGATGTGATATAGAAATAGCAGCTCTGTATTGCTTATTTATCATCATCATTATTATTGTTGTTGTTGTTGTTGTTGGTAAAAAGCTCTCATGTTTTTGAGGGTTCAGATAGAAACAACCCAGAGTCAAGTTGATATCTTAATATTAAGTCTTTAGTTTTAAAATTCTACAGATTAATATACAGGCAAAATTAATTTCTATTTGTTTTTGTTATTATCACTATTAAAGTGCTTCAAGAATCCATGATTTCATCAATCTGAGTCCTTCTTATACCAACACAAAGTACAGCCCTTATATGTCTTAGTAACCCCAACCCCAACTCTCTCCCAATGTACCTCTCTCCACTCAGCTGACTGGTTCTTGGGTGACCATCATTAGCTTTGTCCTAGAAACCTTTTCAGTTTGTCAGATCCTTCCATAGCTTAGATTCCTCTGATATAGTCCTTGAGGATCCAGGGTCACTTTCATACCATGATAAGATATCAGAACTGGGCTTGACTGGAGAAATATTGTTAATGTTGTTTTTATTTTAAAATGTAATAGGTAATAGTTGTCTTTAGTGGCGCCATGTTTTTTATTTTTACTTATTTATTTTTTTGGGGGGGTGAGGCATTTGGGGTTAAATGACTTGCCCCGGGTCACACAGCTAGTAAGTGTCAAGTGTCTGAGGCCAGATTTGAACTCAGGTCCTCCTGAATCCAGGGCTGGTGCTCTAGCCACTTCAGGCACCATGTTTTTTGAGGGATCTTAACAAGCTGAAATATGTCCCATAGTATTGGCCAGGCTGTTGAAAGGTCTCCAAACCATGTCATTGATTGGTTGAAGCAATTGAGGATATTTAGCTTGAAGAAAAGATTTATGATGGGGGAAGGAGCATGATAGCTATTTCAGATATTTAAAGCATTGGTTTATGGGTATAGGAAAAGACTTCTCCTCTCCCCAAAGGACAGAGCTAGCTAGCATCGATGGCAGTGACACGAAGGTTCCAAAGAAACAGGTTTGGCTCAAGATAAAGGACCTCACTTATGCTCTGAGTTGTTTATAAGGTGGAATGAGTGGCCTAAGGGACAGGATATTCTCCATCATTGATGTTTCTCAGGTGGAGGTTTGATCACTCAAGAATACTGCAGAGGGAACTCATATAGTAGATGTGATGGGTCAGACTAAGGGTTAATTCCTAAGACTCTGTATGACTGAGATTCTATAGGAATACTTTACCCATTGCTTCCCATTTGAACATCATAGCACCTATGTGAGAGAGGTCATCCAAGGATCATTGTTTATATTTCTCAGTGCAAGAAACTGAGGCCCAGAGAGTTTAAGTGATTGGCTCAGTATTTTTACTCAGCAGTGCTTTTTTATACTACATCATATTTTTTAATTGCTGAAAATATCCACAGACCCAATGATTAGTTTGTTTTTCTTCATGGGCTGAATCCTACCTAACCTTGCTATTTATTAGTAGCCTTGTGACCTCGAGCAAAATATATCCCTTCTTTGGGTGGCCTCCGTTTTCTTATATGTAAAATGAAGGGGTTGGACCAGATGACTCATAAAATCATTTCCAGGGCTAGCATTCTATGGATCAATGATCTCTGGTTTACTCTCTCTGCTTGATCCATTTGTTTATTCAGGCACACAGATTTTTACCTCAAATTAAGGAAAAGTAGGTTGCAGAACTTCAGTTTCTGGTACTGGATTCCAGCCTACCTGGTTATCTGTCATTTATAGAAGAAACCGACATGATAGTTCAGTATTCTCTAGCTGGGTTTATGCTCATCCTTTAAAGTTCAACTCAAATGTTATTTCCTTCAGAAAGCTTTTTCTAATTACCATAATCCCTTGAGTTAACATAGAATGAATTTCTTTTCCTTCAAACCTCAGAGAGCACCTTGCTTTGCCTCTCACTTGCTTACCATTTGTATTGTTTGATATGAACAACAAAAAAATCCTGATATAAATAGGTTGGAGATACCAACTGAGTTTTTTTTTTTTAATTTTAGTGAGACAATTGGGGTTAAGTGACTTGCCCAGGGTCACACAGCTAGTAAGTATTAAGTATCTGAGGCCGGATTTGAACTCAGGTACTCCTGACTCCAGGGCTGGTGCTCTATCCACTGCGCCATCTAGCTGCCCCACCAACTAAGGTTTTAATATGGACCGATTGACCTTTATGTTGTTCTTTAAAGTTTGGAAAGCACTTTACATACCTGATCATTTTATCCTCAGAATAACCTTATGAAATGTGGAGCATAATGGACACTAATATTTTTATATGTATGTATATATGTATATATACACATATGAATACACATACACATCATCTGAGTATCATAACCATGCATAGTGTAATCCCCATTTCTTAGAAGAGGAAACTGAGTCTCAGAGAGGATCTTAGGTTTAGAACTAGAAAAGTTCTCAGAGGTCACCAAATCCCACCCCCATTATTTTACAGATGAAGAAACTGAGACCCAGAGAAGCTAAATTGATGTCAAAAGCAGAACTTTTCAAAATTAATTTTAAAATTCTGAATTTAACAGACACTTAAAAAATAACACTTCCTCATACAAAATAGAATAGAAAAGGATGTTATTTGGAAATTGTGAATCTTTGTTTTATATCCATATCTATCTTGCTTTAAGAAAAATAATTAATTCTGCATGTTACTTTCAAAGCTGTCCTCCTTGTCTGTTTCCCTTTGAATTTTTTCAGTTCTGGGGATTTAAAACATGCTTTCAGGACCCTCTCTTCTTTTCTTTTTTAAATCTGGAAACCCTGTTACTTGCTATCTTTCTCTTAGCCCCACTAAGAAAAAGAAAAACTCAGTCTTTGGAGCAAAAAAACATAGTTAAGTACAGCAAGTCCACCCATTTTTCATTTCTAAATCTTTATGTCTCATTTTATATCTCATTTTCAACCTCTCTGTAGGGAGGTGGGTAGCTTCCTTCCTTTTGAGTTGTGGTTATTTCATTTACCAGAGTTTTTAAGTCTTTCAAAGCTTTTATTCTTTGAAGGGCTACTGCTGTAGTTAATATATGAATTTTTCTCCTGGTTCTGCTTCTTTTACTCTATCGCTTAATGCAAGTTTTTTCAGGTTTCTCTGAAATTCCCTTCCCCCTTGTCACTTTTAATGTTTTTTTGTTCCATTACATTCATATGCCATAATTTGTGGAGCCATTCCCCAGTTGAGGGATACCCCTTTAGTTTATAGTTCTTTGCCACAACTAAAATACTGGTATAAAAAGGTTGGAGAAACCAACTAAGGTTTTAACTTGTGGCTTGGTTGATGATGGACATTTAAAAAGTGCTTTCAAGTTGGAAAAACACTTTACATACATGATCATTTCATCCTCTTAACAACCTTATGAAGGAGTGAGTACAGATAATATAATATTATCCTCAGAGAAGGGAAGTAATCTGCCCACAGTCATGCAGCTTTGCTCATTGTGACCAAGTTGATAAGTATGTAGACCTCCTTCTGAAGCAGAATTTCCTGACTTGGACATCTCCAGGTTGGATTCCTTCCCTGTTTCTTTTTAATTCAAAATAACAACAATGCCCTTCTGTAACACATTATAAGACATTCTTTAGAAAGACAAGCCAACTGGTTGTAACCAGCTTGTAAATGAAAATCCTGGTCAGGCCTTCCCTCTGCTGGGATAATAGTTCTGCTCAGAGCCTGGGACAAAGACTTTCTTGATATTTAATGCCTTGGGGAAGTTTGTGTACTTTTTATTTATCAACAAATGACAAACATTTATGAAATAACTGCTGTGTGTAGAGCACTGTGCTAGGTACTCCTTGACTCTGTGGAGCTGAAACTTTGGTATGTGGATTAGACACCAAGAGAGAGCTCTTGACACACACCATTGTGGGCTAAGTCCATCCATCAGAGCAATGCGAAGCAAAGTGCTGGGAATGCTAGTTTCCTTTGTGGATGGTAATTGATTTTCTTTTGCTTTCAGGGAATTCTTCTTTTGAATAGCCTCTCTGTATAGGTCATTGATTGTCATACTCTCTTTCCCATAAGAGAGAAAGCTGATGCTTAGTGCTTTAAATCTGCAACAACAACAATAATATCAGCTAACTTTTGTAATTTTGTTGCTGTTCAGTTGTGTCTGACTCTACTGCATTTGGGGTTTTCTTGGCATAGAGACGGGAGAGTTTTGACATTTCCTTCTCCAGCTCATTTTTACAGATGAGGAAACTGAGGCAAACAGGGTGAAGTGACTTGTCCAGGGTCACATAGCACTTACTTGATACCAGGTACTGTGCTAAGTGCTTTACAGTGACTATCTCATTTGATTTTCACAATAACCCTGGGAAGAGGCAGCCAGGTGGTATAGTGGATAGAGCACCGGCTGTGGAGTCAGCAAGACCTGAATTCAAATCCAGCCTCAGATATTTACTAGCTCTGTGACCCTGGGCAATCACTTAATTCAGATTGCCTAAAAATACCCAAACCAAACCAAAACCCAACCCTGGGAGGTAGGTGCTATTATTATCTCCATTTTGTAGATTATTAAATTGAGGCAGACCGGTTAAGTGATTTGCCCGGGGTCACACAGTTAGTAAGTCTTTCTGACTTCAGTCCTGGTACTCTATCTTCAGTGCCACATAGCTGTCCTATAAAGACATTTTGAGAGAGTTCCTGTGAGTTTCCCAAGAGACAGCAAGTTATAATTGTGAAGGCCATATGGCCAGTTCTCCTACTAAGCACGTAGATAATCTTAGTGCAATCCAGCCTAATCCAATGGGACAAACATTCTTTTAGCCACTTTCCTATGTGTAAGAACCCTATGTTGGGTGCTGGGGGCACAAGACAAATGAAACAAACGATTCCATCTCTCAAAAAGAGACTTAATACTATTGGAGGGAGATACATGTAAAAAAGGGACATTCAAGGTAGGTAATTTGATGAAGAAAGAGAGAACCCTAGCATTTGAAAGCAAATGACATGACCTGGCCCTTGAGGAAGAGAAATAGGAAGAAGTGGGAAGAGAGCATAAAGAGAAAGATTCTGAGAAGTAGAGGTGAGACTGCATTCCTGACAAGGGAAAGCACTGTCCAAAAACATGGAGATAAAAGAAAGAATGCCAAGTTTGGAGTGCATGAAATAGAGTAATACAAAATAAAGTAAAAAAGATTGGCTGGATCCCAATTATGGAAATGTTTAAATGCCTAGAGGATTAGGTTATATTTATCTGAGAAGCAGTAGGGAGCTATTGAAGATTTTTGAGCAGGAGTGCAACCTGGTCAGATGTGTAGTTCAGGAAAATTATTTTGGCAAGAAGGAGATCCTTTCTGATGGAGAGTCTTGGACCAGGGAGATCAGTTAGGAGGCTGTTGAAATAGCCTAGGTGAGAGATGATAGTGGCTGTGTGATTGAGGGCAGGATACTCATGTAATACTCAAGAAATGCAGAGAGAGAAGCAACCAGAATTGGCAGTTAATTGCATGTGGACAATGAGAATTAGGGAAGAGTTTTAGGATGATTCTGGAGATTCTAGGACTGTGTACCAAAAGGGATTGGTACTGTCTGAAACTGAAACAGTTAAGTCTGGAAAAAGGGCAGGTCAATGAGGAAAGATAAGAGAAATACAATGACTGTGGCCACAAGATAATACTTGATAAAGGCATTTAAAGACATCCAAAGCCAAGTGCTATAAAGACCTTAGGGGGGAAAGGGTTATTAGCTTTAATGGGTTATCAGGAAGTGGTTATCAGAAAATCTTTCGTTTAGGAAGGCTTTATAGCTGGAAACCACTTAGAGATCTAGATCATTGGATATTCAATCTCATTTTAAAGATAGGGAACTAAGAGCAAAGGTCCTTTGGTAAAGGAGGAAGGAAGGATATTTTAGTTATAATAAATGTTGTGAGCAGATTCAGAAGATGATAAATGACAGGGTATGTTTGGGGAACAAAGAATAGACTAGTTTAGTTGGAACTTTTAGTGCATGGAGGGCAGTAATATTGAAAGTTAAAATATTGCTGTTGTTGAGGTTGTTCAGTCATGTCCTCTCTTTGTGACGCCCATTTGGGGTTTTCTGACAAAGATATGGGACTGGTTTGCCATTTCATTCTCCAGCTCGTTTTACAGATGAAGAAACTGAGGCAGATGAGGTTAAGTGACTTGCTCAGGGTCACACAGCTAGGAAGTGTCTAGAGCAGTATTTGAACTCAGATCTTCCTGACCCCAGGCCTGGTACTCTATCCACTTTATCATCTCGCTGTCCAACTAAGGCTCTAAGGATCCTAATCAAGGATCTAAGTTTTCCCTGAGGAGCCAATTACAATATTCCACATAGGTAGTAGGGAGACATTGTACAAAGATGGTGATGGGAACAGAATAGGCCTGTGGACACACATTCCATAGAGGAACTATGTCTCACCATGGTCCAAAGAAGAGATGAGGATCAGCACCTAGTCTAAGGGGCAAGGGAGATACTTGAATGACCTTGCATTCCTGAATCCTTTTTTTTTTTCCCCCTCTTTCAGTAGGGTAGCTAGGTGGCACAGTAGATAGAGCTCCAGGCCTGGAGTCAGGAAGACCTGAGCTCAAATCTGATCACAGATACTTACTAGCTGTGTGACCCTAGGCAAGTCACTTCACCCCATTTGCCTCAGTTTCCTCATCTCTAAAATGAGGTGGAGAAGGAAATGGCAAACCACTCCAGTATCTTTGCCTACAAAACCCCAAATGGGGACACAGAGAGTCCATTATGACTGAAAAATGACCAAACAACAACTTCTTCCAGTGTAATATAAATTCCTTGAAGGCAGAGACTGTTGATTTTTTAAAAATCATTTGTTTTCTATGTCTAGCATCTAGTGAAGTGTCTTGCACATAACAGAAATTGCCAATAATTGTTGAATTGAATTGATTTTTTCTTGTTCTGATCTTTTGACATTCTTACTAGTATTGGCTCTAAAATTGTCTAAAATATCTTGGAATGGGCTCGCTTTTCCTTTACAGTCTTGTATTCATCCCATCATGGTAACTTATTATTATGGTGTTTTATGATTACAGAACACATTATATATCATTTCACTTGAGCAGATAGAGAGCTGGGAACTGGGAAGATCTTGGTCCAAGTCTGGCCTCAGACCCAGACTAGCTGTGAGATCTGAGCCAGTTGCTTTACCTCTTTTTTTTTTTGGTTTGTTTTTGCAGGGCAATAAGGGTTAAGTGACTTGCCCAGGGTCACACAGCTAGTGTCAAGTGTCTGAGGCCAGATTTGAACTCAGGTACTCCTGAATCCAGGGCCAGTGCTTTATCCACTGAGCCACCTAGCTGCCCCAGTTGCTTTACCTCTTGATGCTCTAGGCCACTCTGTGAGATTAAAGTTACTGGTCCACAAAGGCAAAGGGAGCTTCCTCCTCTTGGGTTCTCTATTCAAGGGAAATCACAGGTCTAGATGCTCTCCTTATCCCTAATAGACATTATATAATAAAAGGCACTTCTGTAGGGCTTTAGCATTGTAACATGCTTTTCTCCCAATCCTTTGAGGTGGGTAATATCAAGTATCATCCCCATTTTACAACTGAGGAAACTGAAACCCAGCCTATCTGATCTCAAGTCTATTGTCTTGCTACACTAAAAACATCCTCCTGAACCTTAGAATTTTTTATTCAACATTTTCATGACTTTTGCCTATTATAGGGAGCATAGATGACAAAAGAATCATTTAATTATTTCCTATGTTCAATTACTCTATCTTTTGAGATAAGAATCTTTGAAAACAATTCCTTTCCTTCCAATTATTTAAATAATATTATTTAAATTATTTAGGCAATTATTTAAATTATTTAAATAATATTCAATTCCACTAGATGTGGCTTGTGTGTCTCAGAATGAGTGTGATTTATTATTTTTTAGCTCACTGGGGTAAGCATACTAGCTTGTATATAGGGGTCATGGGGTCATATATTTAGGGCTAGAAGAGACTTTAGAGTCTTTAGCCTCATTTTATAATGAGGAAGCTGAGGTTTGGAGTGGTTCAGTGATTTGTCCAAGGTCACACCAGTAATAAATAAGTCTCCTCAGTTGAAATCCAACACTCTTTAGACTGCATTTCACTGCTTCCCATTCATCCATGCATCCATGCATCCATGCATCCATGCATCCATGCATCCATCTACCCACCATCTACCCACCCGTCCATCTGTCCATCCATCTGTCTATCCATCCATCCATCCATCCATCCATCCATCCATCCATCCATCCATCCATCCATCCATCTGTCTGTCCCTCTGTCCATCTGTCTGTCCGTCCATCCATCCATCCATCCACCCATCTACCCATCCATCCATCCATCCATCCACTCACTCATCCATCCATCCACTCACTCATCCATCCACTCATCCATCCATCCATCCATTCAACAATTTTACTTTTTTGAAACTTGACCCCTGTCCCTGCATTTCAGGAAAGGGGCTCAGAACTTGTAGGAGGAAATGTGTGTGTTCACTTCAGAGCACAGAAGGTTGGCAAGTGTTCAGTGAACTCTCCTGGCTTTTCTCCAGCCTCACTTGACTCCATCCTAACCTAAATTGTGATGAAGCCTCAGTAACATTGCCATTGGAGGGAGGACTACTGACCACAGTTTGTACATGGGTGTTGCACAGATGAAAGACTACAGCAAAACAGCCACCTTGGCTCCATGGCTCAGCGGCAACAGAAACTCGCTTTTCTATCCTGCTGCTGCAGTTCGGGATTCTCCTTCCTCAACTTTTCTCCTGGACCCCATCCTCAGAAGGGCATCCTCTAACAAATACTCACTCCATACAACTTCAAACTGCTTTGTCTCTGAGATGTATTTGAATTTTGCTTCAGTCCTTTAGGATTGGAATTTGCTTTTCTCATTACCTTAGGAGGTAATGTCAAGTATTATCCTCATTTTACAACTGAGGAAACTGAGACCCAGAGTGAGAACTTGAACCTAGGCAGTCTGACTCTAGTCTGTTGTCTTTAAACCTCAGGACTCTACATTCAACATTTCACTTGCCTATTATAGGACGGTGGACTGATCAGTACCTATTTATACCTGTATACAGTTAGTGAAGAAAACAAAAAGAGACAAAGGCGAGACTTTTACCCTCCTGTTGTTTTCCCTAAAAATAACCTTAGAAATTTTCTGGAGGGTGACACGATTGCTTAAAGGCACAAGAGAGTATAAGATGATAGGATGATTTTTAGAGCCTCAGTGATCACCCAGCTCTTACCCCGCCCGCCACCCCTCCCCCACTCATTTTACGGATAATTAAAGCAAGACCTGGAGAGGTTTATTGACGAGCAGCAGGAGGGAATGGGAAGGCTTGGAGTGTGTCATCAAGAGGACTGGGACTCTGTTACTTATCTGTGTAAGCTTAGACAAATCATTTCCCCTCTTTAAGTCTTGGTTTCTTCATCTTTAAAATGGGGACAATAGCAGTTGGATACTTGTATTATCTCCTTCACAGAGTGGTTGCAAATAAAACATTTTGCAAGCATTAAAGTACTTCCTAAATGTGCTTCTCTTTTTGGTTTGGTATTCATTGCCACACAGCCAGGAAGAGGGAAACCTGAGTCTGCTGACTATTAATTCAGTGTTCTTTCCATGGCCCTACACTGAGTAAGAGAGACTGTGAGAGTCTGCTTCATCTGAATATTAGCCTTCTTAAAGTAGGGGGCAGGGCGTAGGCCCCCAAATGTGCTCTGACCACTTGTATTGTGGTGAATTCCCATCAGACCTCTTCTCAGGATGCTTGGGTTCACCTTCTGACTCTGACACTTAGTTGATTCCATGGGACCTTGGGCTCGATGATGACAATAACAAATTTCATTTATCGAACCCTTTATGTATAAGCACTTTATGGACAATATTAATTTTTTTTGTGGAGCAATGAGGGTTAAGTGACTTGCCCAGGGTCACACAGCCAGTAAGTGTCAAGTGTCTGAGGCCAGATTTGAACCAGGTCCTCCTGAATCCAGGGCCAGTGCTTTATCCTCTTCGCCACCTAGCTGCACCCTGACAATATTCATTTAATCACTACAAGAATATTGTGGATGAGGTGCTTTAGATGTCACTATTCCCATTTTATGGATGAGTAAACAGCTTTAAAGAATTGAACTAGCTTGCACAGGGTTACCCAGCCAGCATGTGGCAGATGCCGGTCATGAACCTAATTGCCTTTGAAGCTTGTTCTCCCTCATGTAATGATGCCTTTCATCTAAGTAGTGAGTGCTCATTAAATACCTTGATTAATTCAAGGGCTTAATGTCATGTCAAAAAGCCCTCATTCCTTCGCCATTTCTTCCCCCATTTGCTCTTCTTCGTACTCTCTTCTTCCTTCAAGCTCTCTTCCCACTTCTTCCTATTTCTTTTCTTCCTTTGTCTTAGGCAGATATTTGACCTGGAAGAGGACTGCCAAGGAAGGTCCTGGAATTGAATTTAGTTTTTTATTCCACAAGGTGAAATTATCATCCTATAATGCTTTGAGAAAGGCCTATGGATTAGAGAGATTTAGAATTTTCTAAACCCTTCTAACCATGTCGTTCAACAGTGTGGTGTGTTGAGGCATTTACATATTCAGTTGTAAGCTACCTTGTCCATAAAAAGGGAGACTAGAATAGACCAAAAGGAAAAAAAATGCACTAGGATTATAGAAATGTTCTTTGGAAAGGAGGCCTGTACTTTTCAGAAGGTTTATGTTTTCATTTCAGACCTAAAGTCATACATCTACCACACTGATTGTGTGGAGTCAGAGGCAAAATTGAGACCCAGTTCATTTACAAAATGGATTCCATCTGTGTTGACTTTGGCCATCCATGTCCTCCTGTCCAACTCTGTGAAGCAGCCGGTGCACCAAAGGGGGCTCATCCAGACGAGCACCATTTGGGTTTCATTTCCTCCTTCTTCCACTCCCCGCACCTCAACATAAGCAGAATAACAGTCTTAAGACAAACATATTTCAGATAGTTATCTAGGTAGGGAGAGACTATGGTGTTGTCTATAAAGACCCATCCTAGAAGACTTGAATTTAAGGGGGCAGAGAGGGAGGGAGGGGGAGGTGGGGAAAGATACGGAGAGAGATAGACAGAGAGAGACAGAGAGAGAGAGAGAGAGAGAGAGAGAGAGAGAGAGAGAGAGAGAGAGAGAGAGAGAGAGAGAGAGAGAGAGAGAGAGAGAGAAAATGACCATTAAAGGGTGTTGAAAAGAGAGCGTGATATTTGGCCTGCTTTGAAGAGGGCCAGGAAATACTATAGAGGCTTGGACCCTGAAGAAAAGCAAAAACTCAGCTATCAGAGCCAAGTGTTGGATTATCTAGGGATTTCCACTGACTAGAGAGAACTAAGATTGTTGGGGTTTTTTTTATAGTGGTTTATATACATTGTAGGCCCTTTGTGGCAACAGGTTACCTGGTGGAGACTTGTTCTATATAAGTCACAAGCTCTTAAAAAGCAGATAGAGAATTGGAGTTGGAACTCATAGCCTATTGAAATCCCTGGATCCTTTGCAAATAAATTGTTGTCTATTCTCAGTCCAAAATCTCATCTAGTCTCAAGTAATACATCACCTGATCCATGCTTCACTTGTGAAGTTAATATCTTGAAGGCAACTGTTAAATTTTACATTTATTTCAATGACCACATTAATCTCTATTAAATTGCATCTTAATCTGCTTGGAGCAAATTTCTAACCTGAAGATCTTTTTCCTTCCCAATTTTGTAATCAATCGTAATAACTATCCTCAGCCCTGTGAAATTTGTAAATTTGGAGAAATATACAGGTGTAATGCTTGCAGCCAAGTCATTGACAAAAATGCAAAACAATTGAGGACAAGGATACACCCTTTGGACACCCAGCTAGAGACCTCATTCCCAGATTGATACTGTAGTGACAGCAGTGACTGTTCTTTGTGTCCACACCTAACCAAATCCTAATTTAGCTAATCTGACTATTATTTAGGTTACATCTTTCTACTTTGTCAACAAGAATAGCGTGGTATTTTGGAATGCATTTCTATGATTTAGGCAAAGGATGATGGAACATGCCCCCTTGAGCTAGAAATGGGAGACAATTGTAGAATGTTAATTTCTCTTTTTTTTTTCTTAAAAAAATTTTTTTTGGGGGCAGAGGCAATGAGGGTTAAGTAACTTGCCCAGGGTCACACAGCTATTAAGTGTCAAGTGTTTGAGGCTGTATTTGAACTCAGGTCCTCCTGAATCCACTTTGCCTCCTAGCTGCTTTATCCACTGTGCCACCTACCTGCTCAGAATATTCATTTCTGATGTTCCTCATCCCAGTTGCTACTCGCATCTCTTCTGTGGAAATTACTTTTTATGCATATATTTTGAATTTCCTCCTATCTATCCATATTCTTTGGCCCCTGTAGAGTATATGCTCACTGAGGATAGGTAGTTCATTTTTTTTCTTTTTTCCTCTTATCTTTGGTGCTAAGCACAGAGCTCAGTGAATGAAAAGGCCACCTTTAAAACCACAAACATCATTTTGACATTTAAAAAAGGATTCCACTAATCACTAGTAGGAGAAAAATTTCTTAAGAAACTACTTTCCTCTTAGAACATATGTTAACCTTAAACGAGGTCACCACATAGCAATAACTTTTTTTTCAGAACACATTTAATTTTCATCTTAACATTATGTTGACATAAAAAATATGTCAATTAATACAAAGGTAATTTAGTAATTTGTGCTTTGTCATTTGTCTCCATTCTGTCTGGACCAAAGGAAAGGAAAAGGTCAGGCTTTTCTTACAAAACCCCCTCAGAACTAAAACTCTTTATTTTTCTTTAAGTGATTAAGAACCCTATGGTCAAATTCAAGTTTTTTAAGAAAAAATTGTTATTGGTTTTTGTTTCATATGCTTAGCCAAGTAAAACACACTAATGATAAATTCAAACACAAGGTTCAGCTGGTGAACACAGATGGGTTCATGTCTAAGGTTACAGCAGAAAGTGGAAAGGGAAGATTAGAGGTGGAAGGGACCACACAACAACATCATCATAGTGGCTACGATGATTGGTTAGGTTGCACTGCTTGGTGGTTTCTGATTTCTAATTTCTAATCCAAGGGGTCCTGAATTCAAATCTTAAGTGCAGCCATTTACTAGCTTTTCGATCTTAAATACAGTTCATTTATTTCTCAGTCTTGCTTTTCTCATCTGTCAAATGGGAGCAATAATAACTATAATAGTTTTGTTGTGAGGATCAAATCGTACTATTTAGCCACCTAATTAGATTATAAGGATCTTGGCAATTGTGTAATTTTAGCATTAGAACACATGAGACAACTGGCTCATTGGTAGCAAATCAAATCTTGTTCACTTCCAAATCTTCCAAATACTGAAGAGCCATCAGCAAAGTACCATTCGAGTAGACACCATGTCTCATTTATCTTCCAATTCCCCCATAGTGTTTAGCAGAGTACATTGAACATAATAGCTCATCATTATAGGCAGCTAAGTGGTGCAATAGATTGAGTACTAGACCTGGATTTAGGAAGACTTGGGGTGAAATCTGGTCTGAGACACTTACTAGCTACTTAACCTCTGGCTACCTCAGTTCTGTAAAAGGGGAATAATTATAGCACCTACCTCCCAGGTTCATTTTGGGGTTAAATGAAACAATATTTGAAAAGTGCTTTGCCAACCTTAAAGTACTATACGAAGGCTATTTTTTTATCATCATCATCATCGTTTGTATGAATCCTAATCATAAGACTGGCTATTCATATGAAGAATGAGGCTATTTCGATTCCTAATGTGGTGAAAGCTTATTCCTCCTCATTGATTGAATTAGAGATTCATTCTGGCATAGTGGAAAGGTAATTGTTTTGGAATCAAGAGACCTGAGTTCCGATCCAAGATATGGTCCTTACTGTACAAGTCACTGAGTTGTCCTTGTCTGCAAAAGGAGGATAAGAATAGCACCCACCGCCCAGGGTTGCTGTGAGGATCAAATGAGATAATAATTGCAAAGCACAGTGTCTGACACATAATAAATGTTTAATAAATGTTAGCTGGGAAACTAGGTGGTGAAGTGGGTAGAATGCTGGGTGTGGAATCAGGTAGGCATCTTCCTGAGTTCAAATCTGGCTTCAGACACTTATTAGCTGGGTGACCATAGGCAAGTCACTTAACCCAGTTGGCCTCAGTTTTCTTATCTGTCAAAGAACTAGAGAAGGAGGTGGCAAACCACTGCAGTATCTTTACCAAGAAAACCCTAAATGGGATCACAAAGAGTCAGACATGACTGAAAATGATCAAACATCAACAAAAATGTTTGTTGCTATTATTGTTTTTATTATTATTATTGCTAACTATATGGTATGTGGCACCTCATTTTCTCTAGACCTCAATTTCCTCATCTGTTTAAGGGAGATAATTCTTACACTACTTGTCTCAAAAGGGTATCATGAGGGAATTATATAATAGACCTTAAAATGCTATGAAAATCAGTATCACTTGAATCCTATGACTTCCCTGTTGTATATGCAAGAATATTTTAATAAGTGACCAGCCAGGGGCACCCTAGGTGGTGCTGTGGATAAAGCACTGGCCTTGGATTAAGGAGGACCTGAGTTCAAATCCAGCCTCAGACACTTGACACTTACTAGCTATGTGACCCTGGGCAAGTCACTTAACCCTCATTGCCCTACAAACAAACAAATAAATAAAAAAGTAAGTAAGTAAATAAGTGACCAGCCTCGAGTTGGGGCCTGCCTGATGCTGACTGTAGTGTACTGTGTACCATTTTGGACTACACAATCTGAGGGAGATGTGGAGAGCTTGGAGCCAGGCCAGAGGAGAGAAAACATGATTAAAGGATTGGGAAAGGGGCCGGCCCTGTGAAGAGAGTCCAGAGGAATTGGAGTTATGTGCAGCCTGGGGAATAGAAGACTGGGGGTGGAAGAGAGATTGTTGTCTTCAAGGAGAGGAAAAAAATCTCATGCAGGTGGCAGATACTGAGTTATCCCTTCTCTGTCTGAGGAGACTGAAAGGTGGGCTGCTCTTCAGTGGGGAGGCGGGCCATTGTGAAAGGATTTCTTGGCCACAAGAATTTCAATGTCTCAGAAGAGGTAATTGTAGGAGGAGGTAGTGGTGTCTCTTTTTGGGAAAAATTTTAATGAAAAACGGCTAATAATACTTAAACTATCCACTCCTACAAGGTCATCCTGAGGGTCAGAGTGGGAACGGGGCATGAGGAAAATCACCATTAACAGGCTTTATAAATTATCAAGAACCAGCAACTTTTGTGTGGTTGCTGTGGTTTTGTGTCTAGATAAGGAATCCTGGAATAGTAGGTGGTGGGGGGGGGGGTCTATTTGCCATTCTCTAAACTGTTGCCAGTAGGTCTCCCAGCCTCTAGCCACTGCGTTGTCTCCCTCTGAAATTTTCTGAGATGCCCAGAGGAGTAGGAGTTTGCAGCTTCAGTGCCATTCACTCCCCTGCTGTATTCTGTAACCAATACTTCATCGCCCTTAGAGAAGCAAGAGGCCCATCCTTGTGGGAAAGATCATTAAGTTTAAGACCAGAAAACCTGGGTACAAATCTGGGCTCTCCCACTTTTTACCCATGTGACCATGGGCCAAACAATTTCCTGCTTTGGATGTCACGTTCTTCATCTGCAAAATGAGGGGATTGAACTAGATGATCTCTCAGCATCCTTCCATCCCTATGATCTCTATAATTAACTTCTAGTTCTGGCATCCTGTTTTATGAAGTGTTCATTGGCCACTATTCATTCACCTATCTATCTACCTATCTGTCTGTCTGTCTGTCTGTCTGTCTGTCTGTCTGTCTGTCTGTCTATCTGTCTGTCTGTCTGTCTGTCTGTCTGTCTGTCTGTCTGTCTGTCTATCTATCTATCTATGTATCTAACCATCCATCTATCTATTCATTTTATTTATTTATTTGTTCGTCTGCTCACCCATCCATTTATTTGTTTATTTATTTGTTCATTCATTCATTTATTTGATCACCCCTTCACTAATTAACTACTTAATTAATTTGTTGATTGATTCATCCATCCATCCATCCATATGTTTATTTATCCTTTCATTTATTTATTTGTTCCTTCCTTTGTTTGCTCATTTGTTTATTTATTTATTTATTTATTTATGTATTTGTTGTTATTTTAGGTCTAAATATCAAACCTTAGTAACAGAAGGTTAATGGGAAGGTGGAGAACACCAGAAAGCTCTATAAGTCAGAAAGTATTTATGGAGCCCACTATGTGAATATAGTACCCACTATGTACAACAAATTCTACTAAGTTTTGCGAATATACACACACAGCAAAAAACAGTCCCAGTCCTCAAGGAGCAGTTTACAATCTAATGGATGAGTAAGGTGTTATCAAGCTAGGCAGGAAAGAAGGGCTTATGATTGGCAAACTCCCTGATGAACACTGAACTTGCGCTGATGGGATGGATTTATTTCTAGGCTCTAAAATAATCTCTGCCTCTGTTCTTCTCATTTAGCCGCCAGACAGTGGGCCTCCACCATTACCCACGTCTTCTCTCCCAGAAGGCTATTATGAAGAAGCTGTGCCACTGAGTCCCGGAAAAGCTCCTGAATATATCACTTCAAGTGAGTCACATTGCCCTGGAAGAGGGGTGGATTTTAAAAAGGGACTGGGGGTTTGATTGGCCACTTGCTACCCATGTGACCTCACACAAGTCACACCTTAGGTTCCCCATCTGTAAAATGAAGATGGCAGACTAGGAAAGATCACTGAGGTTCCTTCCGACATGAACACACACTATGGTCTCAGATTATGCCTTAAAATTCATGTGGGTGATATTATTGGAGAAGTTTGCAGCACACCAAAAAAAGCAAAACTTAGGAAGCCTTCCTAACAGAGTGGAACAGGTGTTCTTAGGGGGTCTTCAGGCAGAGAATAGATGATAAAGATGGAATTCTTGGTCAGGTAATGACAATCTCTGAGGGCCCTTCCAACTTTGAGAATTTTTGTGATTCTAGGAAAGCAGAAATGAATATTCTTAGTTTAGGTCTACATACAAAATGAGATTCAGTTCAGTTCAACAGTTGTTATTTATTAATTACCTGTTTGGTTCCAACAAATCATAGGGTCATACATTTTGTTACTCATTCTTTTGTTTGTTTGTTTTGTTTTGTGTTTTTTTTTTTTGTGAGGCAATTGGGGTTAAGTGACTTGCCCAGGGTCACACAGCTAGTAAGTGTTAAGTGTCTGAGGCTGGATTTGAACTCAGGTACTCCTGACTCCAGGACCGGTGCTCTATTCACTGTGCCACCTAGCTGCCCCAGGGTCATACATTTTTACCTGGAAAGGAATTTTGAGTTCATCTAGTGCCATACCCTCACTTGACAGATGAGGTACCTGAAGTTTGGACAGCTGGATGGCACAGTAGATAGAACACTGGGCATAGAATCAGGAGGATTCATCTCCCTCAGACACTTACTAGTTGTGGGATCCTGGGCAAGTCACTTAATCCTGTTTGCCTCAGTTTCCTCATCTATAAAATGAGCTAGAGAAGTCAATGGCAAACCACTCCAGGATCTTCGCCAAGAAAACTCCAAATGGGGTCAAGAAGAGTTGGACATGACTGAATAACAACCATTGAGGCTCAAGATATTGAGGAGCCAGGTCCTTTGATTCCAAATCCAATAGCCTTTTCACACCTCCATACTATATAAGGCATTGTGGTGAGAGAGAGCATATTATAACAGAAAATGTACTGGACGTGAGTCATTAGACCTCAGTTTGAAACTGCCTGTGCTACTTAAAAGCCACATGAATATGGACAAATAGCTTAACCTTTCACAGTATCCTTTTCCTCTTCTGTAAAGTGCAGAAAATCCTATCTTTATTGTTTGCCACATAGAACCTTCAGGAAACACTTTGTAAACTTTAAAATGCTTTATAAATGAATGATTTAAAAAGTATTATTATTATTATTCATCCCAAGTGCTTTGAGAAATATAAAAATAAGTAAGACAGGGGGTGGTACCCTCAGGGAACTTTCACAACATTCAGCCAAAGTAGAAAGTTAAACTATAGTCAAAAGATAATGTTTAGGGGCAGGCAGGTGGCACAGTGGATAGAGCATCAGCCCTGGATTCAGGAGGACCTGAGTTCAAATTTGGCCTCAGACACTTGATACTTACTAGCCCTGTGACCCTGGGCAAGTCACTTAAGCCTAATTGTCTCCCCCACCCCCCCCCCCCAAAAAAAAGATATTGTTTATGAAAGTCCATTGATCAAAAGTATAAAACATTTTGTACATGTAAGATAGCATTAATGATATAATAAAATTATAGTATTGGTCATTATTTACGAATTTCCTCTGTTGTTCAAGGACCTCCATTGATACTACCTTAAATGTACAAATACATATACAATATTGTACCATGAAGATATAGAATTCCAGAGACAAGTGGTTATTCAGTCTCCTTTCAAAGAGCTCTTGTGTTAGGGAATTCATGATCCACTAAGGAAGCCACTTGGAGCAGCTTTTATTTTTAGAAATTTTTTCTATATATTATGCCTAAATTTGTCTCTACTCTTCCCTCCTAGTTCTGTTCCGTGGACCCATTTGGATATTTTGTTTCCTCTAACATTTCCCTTCTCTAATCTCACCAAAGCACATTTGTGTAGTGAATAAAATATTGGACTTGAAGTCAGGAAGATTTGTGTTTGATAAATTCCACTAGAGAAACTAGCTGTGTGATCCTAGGCAAGTCATCTAACCATTTTAAGCCTCAGTTTCCTCACCTGTAAAGAGGAGATAATAATAACACCTACTCCTCAAGGTCATTTCAAGGATCAAATGCATTAATATTTTGACCAGCTTTGAAAAGCCATTTAAACATGATCCTTTATTAATAAACCTTCCTACTTTGACCTGATTCTCAGATGACATATATTTTAGTTCTCTCACGATTTTGCTTGTGTCTTCTGAATAGATTCTGGTCTGACCATCCAAATATGGGAGGTGCCAGATGGCACATTCCAGGTGTGGTCTGACCAGAGCAGAGGGGAGTTAGCACCATCCTTTCTCTTCCTTGCTGATGCCCAGAATGCACATAGTCATATGATCTGAAATTGCATGATCTTTTTGCATTGTTAGCTCACTGAGTTCATATTCAACTAATACCCCTAGGGTTTTTATTTGTTATTTTATGTCTGATTTGTTATCTTGTGTATAATTTATTAATTATTTTATGTGTTTGATGTCCAGCTAGACCTTCCCTCATCTTATACAGTTGATATTTTTGAGCCCCAATATTAGAATTTACATTTATTACAATATCTAGAACTGAAAGAGAACTAAGGATATATAGTCTAACATCCCTTTATTACACGGGAGGAAGTTGAGAACCAAGGAGACAATGACTTGTCCAAAGTCATACAGGTAATAAGAATTAGAGGGAGGATCTGAATTCAAGATCTATGGGGTCTAGAGTCAGTGTTCTTTTTACTCCACTGCCCTTCCTCCTCATCACACACACGATTGACTTATATTTGTTCATTGTTAGGCCAACAATTCATTTTTAGTTTAATTTGAACATCCTTTAAGAAATTGAAGCAATAACACAATCCCTTTAAAAATCAAACTAGAATTTATATTTTCTCCTAATTTAGACTGATTTCCCCCTATTAATTCAAATAAATAATTTTTAAAAGCAAATTATATAGTAACAAATGAATGTCTATTGATGTTTCTTTGGTGTGTGTCAAGTGATTATGCTTTTTTCCATCTTAATCAGTGATTTCTTTACATTCCTTTATTATTATTATTATTATCACTATTATTATTCATTATAACAATAACTATAATAGTAATAACTGCCATTTACATGACATTGTAAAGTTGATAAAATGCAAACAGCCTATGAGGGACATGTTCTGGTGTTGTTACCTGCATTTTACAGAGGAGGCGGCAGAGGCTCAGAAAGGTTAGATAGCCTTCCCAAGGTCACACAGCAAATGAAATTTGAACAAAGGTCTCTCCCGCTTTTCAGGCTGTTGCTCTTTCCATGTCACTATTTAGACAATCAGTGCCAATGGAATTGCTCTTAGTGGGTTGAAAATAAAGCAATGACAAGTTGAACATGAAGCTGGCATAACTTGGTGTCCTGATTCTGTCTCTCACAGGCATCATGGAGACTTGTCTTCCAAAGCAGTAGCATTGGTATTGAATGGCTCCCTTTATAGCTACCTGGTAACTCTCAGCAGGCTCTTTTAGTCAACACAAATCTTGTCACTTCAAATGAAAAAAATCTAACTGACTAAGGCCCCAAATCTTTCAGAACAAGCATTCTCCTGGAGCTCATTGATCTGTGATCGATGATCTCTGGTGGTGGTTCAGTTCTTGCATGAGCCTCCCAATGTTAGATTCCATTGAAATTGAAGTAGACTGTCAAGGTGGCCCCCAGTGGGCTTAAAGGCAGGTTCTTATATAAGAAGTGCATATCAGAGATAAATCACCCTGTCATCTCTCTCCCTCCCTCCTCTCAGAGAACCATCCCTGATAACAAAGGTTATTTTAAGAAAGAGAAAAAAAGTGTCTTAATACATTGAAAAAAAATCTGACACTATATGCAGTGTTCCACCCCTGTGTATCTCTGACTTGTCTATAAAGGAGAGGGTCAGGATAGAAAGAAGAAAGGATAAAAGGAAATAATCATTTATTAAGCTCCCACTATGTGCCAAGAACTGTTCTAAGTGCTTTGCAAATATCAACTTGTTTGATCCTCACAATAAACCTAGGAGGTAAGTGCTATTATGATCCTCATTTTACAGATGAGAAAAATGAGGCTGAGAAAAATTAAATGATTCGTCTGGGGTTACATAGCTTAGTAAGTGTCTGAAATTAGATATGAACTCAGATCTTTCTGACTCTGTGCCCAACATACTTTTTCCACTGCACCTCCTTCTTTGAGACTAAACTTGTTCTTTATATATAGTTTTGAAACATAATTAATAATTAGAATTTCTATAGCTCTTTAAGATTTATAAAGCAATTTTTTTTGGTGAGGCAATTGGGGTTAAGTGACTTGCCCAGGGTCACACAGCTAGTAAGTGTCAAATGTCTGAGGCCAGATTTGAACTCAGGTCCTCTTGACTCCAGGGCCAATGCTCTATCCACTGGGCCACCTAGCTGCCCCAATTTGTAAAGCAATTTTAAAGCATATATAACCATGTGAAGTAGAAGCTATTGTACAACATTCACTCTCAGTGATTTTGTGGTGGTAGTACTTTCTATTTACATTATTGTTTATTTTTTCTTCACTCTGTGTCCACTTCCCAATGCATCAGTTTATAGAAATCTCTTCTTCTCTGTATTCATTTTGCTCATGGCACAGTTTTTTCCCAATTATATTAATGTACCATCATTTATTCAGCCATTTCCCAATCGCAGTGGGCAGCTGCTTTGTTTCCATGAAAAGTACTGCTGTGGATATTTTTGGAGGTCATGGGGCCATTTCATTTCACACCTCTAACAATCTTTGGTATTATTCCAAATTCTTGTTCTTCCTTCAGCCATTCTATATTTTCTGGTTTTTACATTGCCTTTCAGTATACTTTGAGCATCGTTTTAGCAAAGTGGTGACCCACCGGAGGAGCCATAGATTAGAATGTAATGCACAGAAATTCCTTATCAGTGGAAACAGGGTGCTGTGGAAACCATTAAATTTGGAGTTAAAGAACCTGGGTTCAAGTTCCATTACTACCACTTGTGGGATCTTGGACAAATTAGGAAACCTATCTGTGTTTTAGTTTCCTCATTTATTCTCTATTTATGGCACTATGATCTTCCTTTATAAGAAAAAATGATAATTTTGTAGGTCATTTAATTTTTAAGAAATAGGTATCAAGACTGGTCTCTAACAAAATAAGGTTAAAATTTTTTTTTGTTGCACTATGATTCTGAAAATGATACAATTAAATAAAAACTCTTACAAGCTGTGTGACCATGGGCAAGTCACTTAACCCTCATTGCCCTGCCAAAAACAAAAACAAAACAAAAAACAATTAAATAAAAACTTAGGAAGAATGTATTTTGTGCAGGGCACTGTGCTGGATGTGTTGTGAAACCAAAAGTCCGGTTGAGAAATAGTTTTAGTTATTAGATGGTTTTTGAGGTTAAACAGGTACTAGTTATTATATAGTTTTAGATATTAGACCGATTCTGGGGAAACCAGGTGGCGCAGTGGATAAAGCACTGGCCTTAGATTCAGAAGGATCTGAGTTCAAATCCAGCCTCAGACACTTGACACTAGCTGTTTGACCCTGGACAAGTCACTTAATCCTCATTGCCCCGCCCCCACCCCCAAAAAGATATTAGACCCATTCCAAATAATGTGCTAGAGAAGGTTTAAAGGAAAAGGACATCACTGCCTGGGAGGAGTTGGGAAAACAGGATGTATTGGTGTCAACTACTGATAAATTTCCTTTTTTCATTCACTCAATTTCATTAAGAAAGGATTAAAAGGGGCAGCTAAGTGGCGCAGTGCATAGAGCACTGGCCCTGGAGTCAGGAGGACCTGAGTTCAAATCCGACATCAGACACTTAACAGTTACTAGTTGTGTGACCCTGGGCAAGTTACTTAACCCCAATTGCCTCACCTTAAAAAAAAAAAAAAAGAAAGGATTAAAAATACTGCTTGGGAAAAACACATTTAGTTCATCTCTTATTATTATGAAACATTTAAAAACATATTTATCCGTACCAGGTTCTAAAATGGTTAATTACTCCACCAAATTCCTTCTATGGTGCCTCATCATATTCTGGTGGGGAGTGTGGGCTCTTGATGGACAAACTAGGGGGATGAAGCTCTGACCCATCTTCCCATACTGGATGGTCTTTGAGGGTAGGTCATGTGGAAGACTGTTTCCTATTCTGGGACCAGACTAAATAGTTAAGTGTGGTATGGCTCATAGTTGTTGTTTGTCCTTCCTTCTCAAAGAGGACCATGACATCAGGAAGGTGATGTCATGACTTGCAAATGAATTGGATTCAAGTGAGGCAGGGCTGTAGAAAGTCACCAGCCTCCCTCTCTCCTCCAGAGCCATATGGGTCCAGTGGCAAGATATGGATCAGGATGACTGGAGATGGCCCCACCAGAAAGGCCAATAGAAGTGATTTTTAATTACAAAAAATTCATGATGACAATCTATTATAACATAGATCCATGTTGCTAGGAAGAAGTACTTTCACTGTTTGTGATTGATTGATAGAATTCTTTCCTTGATATATTAAAGAATTAAATTAATTAAAGCATGGTTTGAAATACAGGACCCAAGTTCAATTCAGTTTCATGCAGCTCTTTTCTCCTTGTTGGCAAGTACAGCTTTGGGAAAAGTCTCTTGCTTAGGGTTTGAATCATTCAGCTGTAGCCCATGAGAGGAGGTCACAGACTTCTAAAGAGCTAGTAAGCATTTCTGTTTGATTTATTACAGTGAATACTGTAGCTAGCCATCTCTGTGAGTAGCCCAACCTGTCACATCCTGTTCCTTTGATTGAGACCATGCCAATGGCCAATTTTCTTTGAGCTAATTCCAGAGGAAATAGATCAGTGGAGCTAAATGCCTCAGGGATCAATTCAGTCACCAGGGACTCACCACATGGTGCCTCAGTTCATCATATGCATTTGAGAAATCTCTTATGGCCCATGGCACTCAGAACTTGCCTTCCATCCCTTGAAGAATAATAGGCATGAATTAGCTTTATTCTGATTGATGACTTAAATCAGTCATGGATTATATTGCCTTTTTCATTTTTCTTGAGCTTGAAGTTGCTTTTATAGGTTCCTTGATTTATTTTCCCCCAAAGTTGGTTTTACATTTCATCTGGGCTTTGACTATGTTAGCAGGTCTTTGTTTTTAGATTTTGTTAGTGTTCAGGATACCATAAGCCTCCTGGGAGGTGGGTATTTAAATAAAAGCCAAGTGCCATTTTGACTGACTCTTCCCTTTGTACTGGATAATTTGAGTCAGTTTAATTTCACATATACTTATTGAATATCTATTTTGTGCAAGACACCATACTGGGTGTTCTGGATTTAAAGATGAAAAAGACACTATTGCCAAGATGAATAATGCACAGCCCTTAGTGTCTACAGACTTGAAATCAAATAGAGAGGCTATGGGCCCAGACAACCCAGAGGAGATGACTTGGTGGGAGGAGCGTGATCACTGTCTTCAAATAATTAAAGGCCTGCCATCCTAAGAGGGATTAAATTGATTCTGTTGGTCTCTAGTGTGCAGAACTAGAAGCAATAAGTGGAAATTATAGACCAGTTTCACCCAGATGGCAAGAAAAGCTTCTTCAACGAGAGCTGTCCAAAAGGAGAGTAGGTCTTTGGGAGTTATTTGATTCCTCATTGGAAAAGAAGGCTAGTAATCTTTGTTGAGTTCAACAGTCTCATTTTCCAGTTGAGGAAATAGGTGGCCAAATGGTTGCAACTGTGGGCAATTTGCTCTTTACAGTACTGTTTTCTCATCTTGAAAACAATAAGAAATCTGTTATTTGAAACTTTGAAATAGAATCTGGCTCTGTGAAAGGAAGTGACTTTGTCAAGGGTACACCAAGTAGTAAATAGTAGAGGAAATATTTTACCCTGGGTCTTCTGACTCCAAATCTTATTCTCTGTCCTTCTTTCTTTCTTTGTTTTTTTTTTTTTGTTTGTTTGTTTGTTTGTTTTTTTTTTGGTGAGGCAGTTGGGGTTAAGTGACTTGCCCAGGGTCACACAGCTAGTAAGTGTCAAGTGTCTGAGGCTGGATTTGAACTCAGGTACTACTGAATCCAGGGCCGGTGCTCTATCCACTGCACCACCTAGCTGCCCCTTACCTTCTTTCTTAAAAAAATATATTTTTATTGATATCTTTGTTTTTTTTCTAAACAATTAAACTGTAAAATAGGTGCAGAAGGAAATGGCAAACCACTCCAGTATCTTTGCCAAGAACACCCTAAATCAGGTCACAGAGAGTTGGACACTACTGAAACGAGTCAACAACAGCAACACCAAACTAGCAAATTCCCCTGTATGCCTATTGACATCTTCCCATTCTTTCAAGGTCAAGCTCAGATGACACCTCTTCTGTGAAGATGAATTAGGGCCTTGATGGCCCTAATTCTCTCTCAATAGATCTCATAATCTTATGTACTTGTATTCTTGTGGATTAAGAAGGTTCCCCTTCATTGCAGGTTTTTATTTTATTTTATTTATTTAGGGGCAGTGAGGGTTAAATGACTTGCCCAGGGTCACACAGCTGGTAAGTGTGAAGTGTTTGAGACCAGATTTGAACTCAGGTCCTCCTGAATCCAGGGCTGGTGCTTTATTCACTGTGCTACCTAACTGCCCCCATTGCAGGTGTTTAAACAGAATTTGATGATCAAATCAGGGAATTCTTCACATTTTGTGTCATAGTCTCCTTTGCCTGTCTGGTGAAATCTATTGACCCTGTCTTGGAATAATATTTTAAAAGCATAAAAAAATATAAAATACAGAGGATTACTAAAGGAGCTAATTATATCAAAATATAATTATCAAAAAAAATTTTTTTAAACCCTACAAGTTTAAAGACTCTAGGTTAAGAACTCAAAGACTATATAATCTAGAAGCATTCATTGTATAACAGAAGGAACACTGGACTGGGGATTAGAAGGCTCTCACTCTCTGTGATTTATTTATTTATTTTATTTTTTGCAGAGCAGTGAGGGTTCAGTGACTTGCCCAGGGTCACACAGCTAATAAGTGTCAAGTTTCTGAGGCTAGATTTGAACTCAGGTCCTCCTGAATCTAGGGCTTGTGCTTTATCCACTGTGCCACCTAGCTGCTCTGAAGGCTCTTACTCTGAAAACTCATGGTGTATGTGACCTTGGACAAGCCACTGAGCCTAATTTCCCTCATTTATAAAATGAAGGAGTTGGGCACCATGATCTTTGAGGTCTATTCCAGCCCTAAGCTCTATGATCCTATGAGCCTCAAAGATCTATTCTAACTCTGGAATTCATAAATATGATAATGCTACAGTGTGAAAAAATGTAGAAAGTGAAGTATAAAATAAAAAATTATTTTAAAAAAAGAAATTAATTCACAGGAAATTGAAAGATCTTTTCTAGCTGGGGAGGAATGAAGGAAATCTTTGTGATCGAGGTGACATTTGATGTGAGCCTTAAAGGAGAGATAGGAACTGGATGATTTTATAATATGTTGTTTTTCCCCTTTGTACCTCCAAATAAGGAGGTCATGCTAGGTGATGGCTAGGCTTGCTTATCCCTCTAAATCATTAATTCACTTACATTCTAGATCACATTTAATCCTCATAGCAGTCTTGTACTATAAACTGAGGCTTTGAAAGATGATGTGATTGGCCCAAGGTCACATAGCTGGTAAGAGGCAACACTACCACTCATATGACAGTAAAGCTCACTAAATCCAACCTGTTTTTTAGGTGAAGAAATTAATTCCCAGGAAAGTCAAGAGCTAAAAGTATTTTAAGGATTCAAGGGAAAGAGAAGGAACATTATTTCCCTTTGATGTCTTGATGCAGGAATAGGTCAGTCAGCTAGGATTTGAACCTAGATCTTCTGAACCCAGTGATTTTTTTTTTTTCCAGTAGAACATGATGTCTTTTTTATGACCTCATCACTTTAGATACATGATCTTTAAGACCCTGTGGAAATATCTGCTGTTGTTTAGTCATTTATCAGTTATGTCTAACTCTGTGTGTCCCCATTTGGGAATATTAGATAAAGCTATTAGAGTAGTTTGTCATTTCCTTTTCCAGCTCATTTTATAGATGAGGAACTGTTAGGTGACTTGCCCAGGGTCACACAGCTAGTAAGTGTCTGAGGCTGGATTTGAACTCAGGAAGATGAGTCTTCTGACTACGGGCCCAGAGTTCTGTGCACTGAGTGCATTTGGGTGAAAAGTAATTATTCAAGAATCCTGTTCCTATAGCCAGTTTCTCCAGACGAGAAGTATAGGCTACATAATGTTCTTGCTTGCCTGATTTTGGCCTTTGTCGTGGTATATTGTAGTTGCAAGAATAAAGTCTATTGAGGAGCATTTTGGCTCTGTCAGGGTTTCACCCCGAAAGTGATGACTGCCCATGAAAGCAGTTTCTGGCCTCTATTCCCTGACCCACGGCACCATTAAATGTACAAAGAACCCACACAGTTTTATTTTTAGACTCTCTGACAGCTCCACCCCTCCAGGGAAAATTCAGAAAAGACAGTATGCATGAGAGACTGAGGGGTGGGGGTGGAGATGGGGTTGAGCTTGGGGTTGTATCTCTACTTAATTCTGATCAAGTCACTTGCTTTCAACACCAAGGGTTATGAGCCTTCCATTTTCCTTGATTTCTTCTCAAAACCCTCCAGTTTCCTGCCAATAGAGACCTCAAAAGGAGATGAGATTCCATTATCTTGGTTCAGCCTGGACCACCGCACTACACTGGCTTCTCCTAATAAGTTTCTTTGTGCTCTTTCCATAAGTGGTCAGGACATTTGAAATGGGAGAGAGCTGGGCAGTAGACAGTCTGTTTAACCACTACAGCCAATTATAAGGATAATAATACTTCCCATTTAGAAGGTGCTTTATGGTTACATAGCCATTCCTGGCCCTGATTTCATTTGAGTACATATAACAATGCCTTTGCTTTTAATAAGGATTAATGACTCCCTTTTTCCAGATAAGAAAACAGGTTAAAGGTGGTTAAGTGACTTGCCCTGGGTCACAGGCAAGGGAAGTGGGATATTATACTCAGTTCTCACTTTTAAGTCCAGTAGTTTTTTGTTTTTTAAAATATGTATCAACATAAGCCAGTTGTTAAGCTAAGCACTGTTGCTGAAGGGTTACTAGTCCCTTGTGAGGAGAGATATCCAAATTGGGAGCCACACAAATGTGTAAGCCAACAGGCCTATCTGAGTCAGTCTTAGGGTTTCTTCAGAGGAGAAAAATCCAAGTGACTGAAATGGAAGTGGAAAGCCAGTTATAGGAGTGGCACTTTGGATCTGGATCAGGAAGTGAGATACAGGAAATATTGGGATACTGAATGTCTGATTCACCCCATATACCCAAGGCTCTGGCCTTCTGTATCAGCTCTGTATATGCCCTATTCCTGTCTTGTGCTATTTCATAATGGTCATCGTCTGCTGATCCACCAAGTCTAACAAGACCTCGGACTTAGAAACACACCTTTCCCACTCCTGACATGCCACCTTTTTGCAAACTGGCCAGACAGGTACTTACTTCACCAGCACTCCTAGCACAGTAATCAATATATTTAAGGAGCAGGTAGATAGCACAATAAACAGTGCTGTGCCTGGAGTCAGGAAGACTCATCTTCCTGAGTTGAAATCTGGCCTCATACACTTACTAGCTATGTGACCCTGGGTGAGTCACTTAACAGTGCCTCATCTATGAAATGAGCTGGAGAAGGAAATGGCAAACCACTCCAGTATCTTTGCTAAGAAAACCCCAAATGGAGTCATGAAGAGTCAGACACAATTGAAACTACTTAACAAAAACAAAATATTTACTTACTAATGGATATAAAACTTGCTTTGGAGTTGTAAGCACTACTTTATAGTAAGCTGTTGGGTTCATGGAGGAAGGGACTATGGAAGAAGGGAACATTACTCAAGGTTGGGATTACAGGATAAACTGATATGGAAATTTGGTTTAATGGAAGTAAGGGGAAAGACTGTGAGACAACCAGCCTGACAAATTGGAGAGTTCTTGTTGAGGAGGATTAAGAAAGAAGTTTGGATGGGAAAGATGCAGCTAAATTGTAGAGGGTCTTAAAAGCAATTTGCTAAGTGAATGAAGGAAGAAAAAAGAATTTATTGCACACGTTTTGTATACTAGGTATTGTGCTAGGTACTGAGAATACGGAAATAAAAGTGAGATAGTTCCTACCCTCAAAAAGCTTACATTCTGGGGCAGCTAGGTGGCACAGTGGATGGAGCACCAGCCCTAGAGTCAGGAGGACCTGAGTTCAAATTCAGCCTCAGATACTTGACACTTACTAGCTGTGTGACCTTGGGCAAGTCACTTAACCCCAATTGCCTCCCCCTTCCCCCCCATAAAAAAGCTTACATTCTAATCAGGAGTGAGAATGTAGGCAAATGGTAGCCAGGGAAGGAAGTTTTGGCTTGGGGAAACCCAGGGTTTGTGAAGTGGAACCTTAGGACATTTGATTGTTGCTGATTGTCAGACCCTTTTTGGTAGAAATTGTAATATTGATTTGATTTGATTTGACTGCTGTTTTCAGAGCAAGAGGTGGAAAGTGTTGGGGGAGGTTGAGGAAAAGAAAGGGACTAATAGGTCAGCAGGGAAGATGGCAAGATGCTTGGGTGAGTCCAGTAGTTGGATGGCCTGCCAGAAGCAAAGCCCATGGCTGGCTATATATAATGTTAGGTGTGTTTATACTCACTTATTCCCAAACACATCTATCACAACAGAGTTCCAAAGTAGAATGGATTAACATTCCAAGGGCAGAGAGTGAATTTCTGAAGGTCAGGTTCATAGAGTCACTTTTTCTCATGGGCAGAGCCTTCTGGGGTTCGCTGTTGCTTTGAGTTAGATGAGATATATTCATTCTGAGAAGTTCTATGGATAACTTAAGCTCATTTCCATATTTTTAAGGAATGGTGAAGAACACCTCCTAGTGTAGACATGTGGACCCATAATATCCATCGTTTGGTAGTTCTACCATTTCTTTCTCGTCGTCTTTTTTCACATTGAATAAGGGGACCTGAGTTTGCTCAGCAGAGATACTGGTATCATATTGCCTTTGTTTCTCATAGTAACCCTTTAAAGTAGACTGGATCAGGGATGATAATAAACCCTACTTTACAGAGAAGGAAACTGAAACTTAGAGCTTGTATCTCATTGGTAGAATGTAAATTCACTAATTTTCTTTTTTGTCTTTCTCTCTCTAGTACCTAGTTAACATATATTTGTTGATTGAATTCATCAATCAATCAATCAATCAATCAATATTGAATATCCTCTGTGTGCCAGCCAGGCACTGTATTGAGTGTTAGGGAGACAAGATGAGGCAAAAGACAGTGTCTGCCCTCAAGAAGCTTACATGCATGCTCTAATGGAGGAGACAACATGTAAACACAAATATATACAAAGCAAACTATGCACAGGATAAATAATAAATTATTAACAGAAAGAAGGCACTAGAATTATGAGGCCTTGGGGAAGGCTTCCTGTAGAAGGTAGGGTTTTAGTTAGGACTTAACAGGATTGGGGTGAGCTTGTGAGTTTTCTAAGCTCACACATCTTGTGAATGTCTAGAGCCACAACTGGAATACAGATTTTGTATTTCCAAGTCCAGCGTTCTTAGTGAGAATGATACCAGGAGTGCTGGCTGGTATCTGGTCAGCCCCCTTAGCTCTGGTTAATTGAAATGAACAAAATCTTTAGCAATCACCACCCTGGAACTCCAGTTCTCAGAAGCCATTCATACTTTTTATTCTGTCCAATGACTTGAATACTGAAGTGAACCAAAATAACAATTTAATAGTTATCTATCTTTTTTTTTTCTCCCAGAAAAATAAATGTATGTTTGGATATAGAATGTTGCCTCCTTGATGAGGACTGTTTTTAGTTTTTATCCTTGTATTCTCAGAACCTAGAACATTAAGTGTTCATTGGCTTGACTTGGTTTTGGTGATCCCATATAAGACACAACTGGAAAGTCTAGCCTTGACAGTGACTTGCTTTAAAAAAAAAGAATTTGGGGGAGAGGAGATATTTCATTGAACCCATACCCCATGTTCCTTTTTCTTTTTTTAAGGCAGGGATGAATAATTCACATAGAGCATGTTCCTTACTACTTACTTACTGTGAGTTATAATGCCAGCTTAATTACTGCATTATACAGTATTACCACTGGCATGTGACCCTCATGCTTCTAGCTCCAAGCTCTTTCTGTGACCCCAAGCAGTCCCCGAATACAAAGGTTATACTGGTTTGCTTAGGCATTCTAGGTTACCATAGATTTAATTTGATTATACCACTTCTCGGCATTGTGTAGCTTGTTTGTGTTGTAATTAAATAACCCTGTGGTTTAGTGGAAAGAGACCAGCAAACATCGGTTTAATTCCTGACTTGATTGTGGCCCTGGGCCTGTGAGCAAGTAACTCTATCCCCCTGGTCTTCCCGTGTGTAAATTGAGGGTGTTAGACTTTGTTTGGTGATATGCTCATTATTGAAAAACTCAATAAACCTAAAGCACATAGCATCTCATTTGCCCACTATTTGCTTTATAAGTTGTTTTGTTTCCCCCTTCAACTCTTTGCATGGTTTTCAACAAGAATTAATTGGAGGTTTTCATCCAGGTGATGGTGTAGCACATCTTTGAGTGTACAATAATCACTGTGCATACTTTCAGAGCACTTTCCTTTGATTCAAAAGATGTTCCCCATCCATTATCTTATCTGAACCACCCATTAGTCCTTCAAGGTTGGCAGAACAGTGATAATTTCCCCTATTTTACAGATAAGGAAAGTAAAGACTAATCATAGAAAGTAATTTCTCTTGCTTAAGTGATGGACCCTGGCTTAGAACTCTAGGCCTCCTGATTTCCAATCCAGTGTTTTGTCCATTTTAGCCCAGGAAATTTTGGAATAAAAGTTTATTTCTTTATGAGCTGCTTCATTTTGTACCATAATTCTTCCTAAGGTTTATAGTCATCAAATTATTCATGATTTTCATTTCAGTGAGTAATGATGCAGAACACTACCTCTGCTAATGGTAATCACAAGAATTCCAATAATTTCCCCAGCACTTTCAGGTTTACAAAGTTCTTTGATCATAACCACCCAAAGAGGTAGGCAGTTCAAGTATCATTATTCACTTTTTAAAGATGAGCAAAGCTTCTTAAAAAGAAGGGAAGTGACTTAAGGGTAGTTACAAAAATCAGTAAATGGGAAAATCTCTATCTAAACCCAGGTCTCCTGATTTCAAGACCAGAGTTCCCAGTGTGGAATTGGATAAATCATTTCACTGTCTTGAGCTTACATTTCTCTGCCTCTTGCTAACTATTTCATAAGACAATTCTTTGGAGCTAATTGGATCATGCCTTTGTAAACTGTGAATTACTATAGAAATTTGAACTGCTTAGTCATTATAAATCTGGCCACCGAAACAATATCCAGAGGTGTTTTTAAAAAGTCATTTCCAATTTCAAGTAAATTTTCAGTCATTGAAGAATTGGAGGTTGAGAGCATCTCTAATTTTGTAAATTGGTGTCATTTTAGTTTCCAATACCCAACACTCCTAGTTTGTGAAATGCGTCCAAAATAAGGCTCAGTTCATCATTCAATTCAACAATATATTTATTGAATACTTATTTTTACATGTAGGACACTGTGTACTCCACTGGAGGTGGAGAGTAGGGTGTGATACCATAAAAGTTGGTTTCCCCCCATCATAGAACTTATAGACTATTCAGAGTAGTGGAGGGGGCAATATAACAGTGTTCTTAGACCTTTTCAAGGTTGTAGACTTTTTTTTTTGGTGGGGCAATGAGGGCTAAGTGACTTGCCCAGGGTCACACAGCTAGTTAAGTGTCAAGTATCTGAGGCCAGATTTGATCTCAGGTCCTCCTGAATCCAGGCCCGGTGCTCTATCCACTGGGCCACCTAGCTGCCCCCTTGTTGTAGACATTCTTCATGGTAGTTTATTTTAACTGATCTACCTTTCTGTTTCTCAAAAGATTATGATTCAGATGCAATGAGCAGCTCGTATGAATCATATGATGAAGAAGAAGAAGATGGAAAAGGGAAGAAAACGAGACACCAGTGGCCATCAGATGAAGCCTCCATGGACCTTGTGAAAGATGCTAAAATCTGTGCATTCCTCTTAAGAAAGAAACGGTTCGGACAGTGGACCAAGCTGCTCTGCGTCATCAAAGACACCAAACTACTGGTAAATCTTTTGGAATGAATAATTTAAAGTAAAATCTACCCTGGTACATAGCCAAATTATGGTGCACTAAGGGGCAGCTAGGTGGCACAGTGGATAGAGCACTGGCCCTGGAGTCAGGAGTACCTGAGTTCAAATCCAGCCTCAGACACTTGACACTTACTAGCTGTGTGACCCTGGGCAAGTCACTTAACCCCAATTGCCTCACTCAAAAAAAAAAAAAATTCTGGTGCACTACCCATTGCTTGCATGCTCAGAATCAATATTCACTTTGGGAAAGGGGAGGAAACCCAAGCGCTAAGGCATAGAATGAATGACTTCCTGACAGCTGTATATCAAGCAATTGAGCTCAGAAAGTTAGTTGTAAATTGAATTTTTGCTTATTGAAATACCTTTTAAATTAAATTCGGCTCAGTTTGATTCAAAAAACATTAAGAATTGACTGCATCATAAATTATGAATGGAAATCATCTTTTTATAGTAGAATTGAAAAGGCCTTCTAGTTTTATTGCTTTTAGTTATTAGACATGTGACTTTGAACAATTCTCTTCCTTTCTCTGTGCCTTGATTTCCTTATCTGTAAAATTGGAACACTAATATTTGCGTTGCCTACAACATAAAAGTTATTATTAAGAAAGTGTTCTGTAAACCTTAAAGTGTTACATAAATTTAATTCATTATCATCTGCTCTGGTTCCTTAGTTTTGTAGGTGAGGAAACTGTGTTGAGGGGTTTGAAGTGAATCATCTGAGTTAGTGGAAGGAATGGAATCTAGTGCTCTTCATACTTCCCCCACCCCCAGTAGTTTCTGTCCTTGAGGTGAACGTATTATTTTATAGGAAAAAGAAAAGAATCCTTTTGCAAATCAAATCCTCAAGCCCTACACTATCAGTATTGTAAAGCTGCCTTTTAAAAAATATTGGGTGTGTGATATATGAGGGTACAGCTCTCGGACCATTGTGGTTCTCTATGGGACTGGTCTTTAAATACCATTCATTTCTTTCCAAATGCCCTTGGTTTGGGGGTATTTGTATTTTGCTGTCACTGTGATATTGCTGTTCCAAACCAGCATGATTCAGCCACATGTTATTGCCAAATCTAATGGCCTTTGGCAGTACTCATCCTTTTTAACCTTTTTTCTAACATTTGAAGCCATGGACCATTCTCTTTTAGATATTTTTTTCCTTTGCCTTCTGAAATATTGTACTATTCATCATGTTTATCTTTCTACCTTTTTGACTATGCCTTCTTGGGTTTTTTTGCTCATTTACTAAGCATGGGTGCCCTTCCAAGGTTCTCTCCTTGGTCTTTTTTTCCCCTTTCTCTATTCCCTGCTTTGATGATTTCATTTATGTCTTCAATCATCACTATATCAATTATCCCTGTAAATGATGGCCAAATTTGTATCTTCACCTCAGCCTTTCTTCCACATTAGACCCTTAATTCTTTTTCTTTCTTTCTTTCTTTCTTTCTTTCTTCCTTTCTTCCTTCCTTCCTTCCTTCCTTTCTTTCTTTCTTTCTTTCTTTCTTTCTTTCTTTCTTTCTTTCTTTCTTTCTTTCTTTCTTTCTTTCTTTCTTTCTTTCTTTCTTTCTTCTTCCTTCCTTCCTTCCTTCCTTCCTTCCTTCCTTCCTTCCTTCCTTCCTTCCTTCCTTCCTTCCTTCCTTCCTTCCTTCCTTCCTTCCTTCCTTCCTTCCTTCCTTCCTTTCTTTCTTTCTTTCTTTCTTTCTTTCTTTCTTTCTTTCTGGTGAGGCAATCAGGGTTAAGTGACTTACCCAGGGTCACTCAGCCAGTGTCAAGTGTCTGAGGCTTGATTTGAACTCAGGTCCTCCTAACTCCAGAGCCAATACTCTAGCCACTGTGCCACCTAGCTGCCTCCAGACCCTTCTTTCTTTTTTTTTTTTTTGTAGGACAATGAGGGTCACACAGCTAGTAAGTGTCAAGTGTCTGAGGCCGGATTTGAACTCAGGTCCTCCTGAATCCAGGGCCAGTGCTTTATCCACTATGCCACCTAGCTGTCCCTAGACCCTTATTTCTAATGGTCACTGCTGCATGGCTCCAACTGGGTTCTCTGCTCACACCATGAATTCAACGTATCCAAAATCAAACTGCTTTTCCCCTCAAGCTTTATGAACTCTAAACTCCTCTATTTCATAGACTCTCAGACTGTGGAGGCCATGCTGTACCTGATTAAGAGTACCTTCTATAACAAATTGTCATTTAGCCCTTCCCTGAAGACCTCTGGTGAAGTGGAGCCCATGGCTTTCTGATTCAATTTTTTGAATAGCTCTTGTTGTTAGAAAAAAAATAAATCTCTTATTTTGAGCCCAAATCTGTGTTGTGCCTCTGTGGCTTCCATCCATTTATCTCAGCCCTCCAAATTCAGGGAGCAGCATTTGACTCTTCCCTCACCTGCCCAGGCCCCCTCCAATAGAATGTGAAGTCCTGGAGGACAAGGGGCTGATTCATTCTTGTCTGTGTATCTCCAGCATTTAACATCATTACTGTAATCCAGTAAGTCCAGAACACTTATTGACTATTACAAGTTCTAGCTCTTGAGCAGATTGGAGAAAGAACTCCTAAGTCCAAGTGATTGTAGGGATGGTCACTTGGCGTTTCCCTTTTCATTATGTGGTGTGTTTCTCCATGGAAGCAGTATTACTACGAGCTCATTTCCCCTTTTTCTTTCAAGATTAAGACAAAGCTACTTGTGGATCTGATGGCAATACTTATTTTCATGAGAGCTTTGATGTTCTTCCATTGCTAATTTGGAGCACTTCACCCTTCTCTAGGTAAACTGGTGCCCCCCTCCCCTTCCTAGGGGCTCATGATATTAATGATGAAACTAATTGTGGATGCCCAATTGGCATAACCCAGCACAGCCCCAAACTGCTGAACTCAAGAGATCTCCCAGCCTCTAATCCCAGGGATTAGAGAGATGTGATACCATGTATGGCTCTTTTCTCTTTTCATTTAATTTTTATTGACATCTTTTGTTTATCTTCATTTCGGAATAAATCTCTTCTCCCTCTTCAAACCCTGGTATCAACAGCAACAATAACAAAAATTGAAATGAAGGGAGAAACGCACTTCAAAAAACCAACCGAGCCATCAACTGCATCTGACAGTATATGCAATGTACCATGACCACAGTCCCCCACCTCTGCACGGGAGGTAGTGCATAACATTTTAACAAGCCCAAAATTAGAACTTTTTAGTTCCCTTCTGAAGTGAGCCATGGTATATTCTTCTATGCCAGGCTGTGCAAGTGGGGCATGAAGGGCCTGGAGGTTTTGAAGGGGAAAATGATCTGAAGGGAAATTCCTTTCTGCCTTTGAAACCTAAATGCTGAGTTTTCTAGAATTAAATAGAAAGGCAGGGAGAGGGGAAAGAATAAAAAATAAAGGCCCAAGCAACAGTGGATAGTGGTTTGCTCAAAATATGGTTATCTTTAAGAAGAAAACTCCTGGGGCAGCTAGGTGGTGCAGTGGATAGAGCACTGGCCCTGGATTCAGGAGGACCTGAGTTCAAATCTGGCCTCAGACACTTAACACTTACTAGCTGTGTGACTCTGGGCAAGTCACTTAACCCTCATTGCCTTGCCATAAAAAAAAAAAGAAGAAAACTCCTATTTCCACATTTACATAGGGTTTTACAGTTTGCAAAGTTCTTTCCTCCCAATTTTTGAAGGAAAAATATTAGGCAAATATAATTATTCCCATTTAACAGATGAATAAACTGATACTGAGAGAGATTGAAGAGACTTGTTCCTGATCCTATTGATAGCTGATGGCAGAGCCAGACCCAGTTGCTGGTATTCAGACTCCAAGGCCCAAGCCTCTCCTCCAGTACAGTATGCAGAAGCATAGGGAGAGCTTCCCAAATAAACCAATGGTCCATAGACTATCTGTGACTTTTCTTGGGTTTCTTATGAAATAATCTAATTTTGAGGCCTGAGGTTGAACCTCTGCTTTATAGCCGTTGCATTTGTTTTCTTCTATGTCTTGAAACATTTCCTAAGAATTTATCTCATGAAAACATCATTTCTATGTTACTCATGGATGATTTTAGGATTATCCTGAATAGCATCTTAGAAATAGAAGGGTCCTCAGAGACCCTGTAGTCCAACCCCTTCCTTTTATAGACAAAGAAACAATGGTCCAGAGAAGGGTCATTTTACAGTAAGGCAAAGAATCAACTGTTTTTCTCAAGTTTTGAGTTTTCATTATGAGACACTTAAAAAATGTTATGCTAAATTTATAATGAGGACATTGTCCCCCCCCCTTTTAATTAAGTATCTTATTCAGTTTTTTTGAAACACTGAGGATGCACATTTTGGCCACATGTGTGGCCTGAATTGCTCCAAAGTTTGGTTTCTGCCAGTATGATACCATGGGGATTTATAAAAATAAATAGTAAAAAGGAAACTGGGTGGGGGGGAGGGGGTGGAAAAAACTTAACAAATGTGTTCTCAGTTCATGTGAGATTTGTTGTCTGAATAACTGCCCTCTAAGGCTTAAGGAAATTATATAAATAGTTTTAAATTTTGTCATCAATTAAAAATAAAATTCAAATGGGATTTAAATGGGATGTTTTAAAATGCAGCCAGATGTCTAGTTTAAATATATCAACTATGAATTTTTTGGGGTGGGACAATGAGGGTTAAGTGACTTGCCCAGGGTCACACAGGATTGTTTTGTACTGTAAACATGAAAATATATTCTATTGAAACATACCTATTAATTACTAGGATTTTATAATTGATAAAGAAAGACTTAGCCTCATTTTCCTCTTTCATGAACTGGGAGATTCTACTAGAATCTTGATGATCTCTCAGGTACCTTCCAGCTCTGGTTTTCTATGTTCCCATGTTTAAGATTCCTTCCATCTCTGACATTGTTCTGTGCGTGAAGAGCTCTTCTAGTTCTGATGTTTTCCCTTGCATTTTAAAAATTCTGTGTTCCAGAGCCAGCTCTTTCATTTTAGATTCTCAACAATGTTCTATAGTTCTTTGGAGATAAATTGCCTTTGCCTAACTTTTTTCTAGATAACATTCCCTTTCCCCCTTTTTCTATTTGTAGCCTGTTTTTATATTCACTAAAATATATATAATCCCAGGAAGATACCTAATTTAAAGATAGTGAATATGTATCATCCTACATTTTCCTTAAAGGAAAATATCAATCAATTATAAAAAAAATTAAAGCAGAAAAAATATTGTGGTCTTTCATACCCATACCAATGAAAAGTAATAAAAAGCCTTTTGGACCATCAGGAGAAAATAAAACCATTATTTAGGTGAAGATGGAGAGGTGTTAATTTGATCCCCAATTTAAATCAAGTCTGTAGATGGTTTACAGAGATTTCTGTAGCTTATGTGTAGATATTTCCAGATTTTCCTGGGCTAGCGGTATTCTACTCAGTCTAGGGCCAGCAGAAGATATCACACAGAAAGCTTCTTCTTGCTTGTTCTATGGATTCATTGTATGAAAGTATGGAGAAGGAGTGTAGTGGCTAGCAGCTGAGCCAAAGAAAACCTACCTGGAGCCTGAGAGAGAAGGGTTTTGCTGGTCTCCAGTCACATATAAGATCACTGAGGAACAAGTCTCTAAATAATCTCCTTCAGACCATGGATTGCTGAATCTACCAAATTCCAGAAATGGTGCTAAGACGCTGGGTGGGCGCAGCATTAATAGTTTATGATATCTGACTTATGTTGTGTTGATGAATCTACATGGAAATGGAAATGGACTATTTTTGTGCTGTGTTGGTTATGTCTTCTCACCATCACTTGAGAGAATAGAGCATTGCAGTATTTCAGAGTGGAGAGATCCTAGAGCTCAAGAAATCCAACTCATCCCTGAGCATTAATTCCCTCCAGGTTGTTCCCCGTATGTGTTCTGCTTGAAGGGGTTACTTTGCTACCTCTCCTTTTCCGAAGTGTCTCCCATCCTCCTCTCCCCCCATGCAAAGCCCCCTCCCCACGCAGTATTGCCCTTCTTTAAAGAATAAACGTAAGCCTCCATTGCTACTTTTGTCAATTAGTAGTTACCAGGACTTTATTAAGCACTTGCTTTGTGTCAGGTGCATCGATCATCATGATGATAATAATGTTAGCTAATATTTATATAGCATTTAATATGTGCCAGGCCCTGTGCTAAGTGCCTTACGATTTATTGTCTCATTTGATCCTCACCATGATCTTGGACTCAGATGCTGTTATTCTCCCCATTTACAGATGAGGAAACTGTGGTAAACAGAGGTTAAAGGGTCACACAGCTAGGAATTCTTTGAGATCTGAACCCAGGTCTTGCTGATTTCAAGCCCAGCACTACCTCCATTATGAAACAATAGGAACTAGCAGAAACAGAGACACTATTCCTTCTTCTACCTCATCAACATTAATCAAATTATTATCATCCTCACCTATCATTGTCATTTATGTAGCACTTTAAGGTTTGCAAAGTATTGTTAACTCATTTGATCCTCATAGCTCTCTTGCTGTGAGGTAAGTGCTATCTTTATTCCTGTTTTACAGATGAGGGAATCCAGGCTGTAAGAGATGAAGTGAATTGCTCAAGGCCAGCTAGTAAATGCCTAGAAACAGGCATTTGAACTCAAATCTTCCTTATTCCAAGTCTTATATTTTATTAGTGTTTCTGTTATTATTGTTGGGGCTGCTGCTGTTGTTGTTACTTTGGACTGGACTTGTGATTTCAGGGGCATAAGGAATCTCCCAATGAGGCAACTCCCTTTACCAAAGCAAGTGACCATTCGAAACAAATTCTTAGAAAGTGGCCAATGATGCTGAGAAATTGACTTACCCAAGGCTCCCATAGCCAGAATGTGTTAGAAGAGGGGCTTGAATACAGGTCCTCTTTACTCTAAAGCATCCTCTCTATCCACACTACACTAGTGATGGCAAACTCAAACAGAAACAGATGGGCCACATATTGACTTAGAAAACCACAAATTAACATTGTCTGTGTTGTATTGCATTTTTATTTATTTTGGGAAACATTTCCCAATTACATTTTAATCTGGTTCTTGCAGCACAAGGGAATTTTGTGGGTACATTGCATTTGACCCTGTGCTATACTGCATTATAGCAAGTCTAAATACATTATCATTGTGTATGTCTGTGCTTAGCAGGAACAAACATCACCAGATGTAGCCATGTGACTTCTAGGATCATGGGATTTTGAGTTGGAAGGAACTTTAGAGGTCATCTAGTCCAACCAACTCAGGAAGGAGGAAATTAAACCCTAGAACATTTAAGCTACTTGCTGTAGCTCACAAAGGTGGAGCTGAGTTTGTGTCTCTGAGTCCCCTGATTCCAAATTCAGGGCACTTTCCACTATGTCACCCTGCCTTGCTTATCTGTAGGCCCAGCTATTCCCCCAAAATGATTTAGTCATTTAGAAAAGAATTTTTAATGTGTCATAAGACTGAATACCTGATGCCCATTAAATTGCTAATCTGTTTTCCAGCATAAGCCTCCCCTTTGGATATCCAGTCTGAGTAATTACTTATCCAGATGCCTTGAGAATTACCTACCCTTCGTCCTAGATGGTTTTATCATTCATTTAACAAATATTAAGGGCCCACTTTGTGTAGCACTATGCTAGGAACCGGCGGGGCTGCAGAGATAAAACATGATCCTTGATTTCATGGTGTCTATAGTCTAATGGGAGAGAAGAAATAAGCACATAACTAAAATATACAACATTGCCTAGTAAATAGAGAGTGGGACAAAGGGAAAAGTGCTGAATCTAAATGATCTGAGTTCAAATCCCAGCTTGGCTAGCTTACTGCCTTTATGTACTTAGTCAATCAGTAAGCATTTATTAAGCCTTTGGGCAGCTAGGTGGTGCAATGGATAGAATGCTGGCCCTGAAGTTGAGAGGACCTGAGTTCAAATCTTATCTTAGACACTTATTAGCTGTGTGACCCTGGGCAAGTCACTTAACCACAGTTGCCTTAAACATTCAGGGCTGTCTCCAGTCAGCTTGATATATACATACATACATACTTATATATGTATGTATATATATGTATAGATAGATATAGATCAATCTATCATCCATCCATCCATCCATCTATCCATCCATCCATCCATCCATCCATCCATCCATCCATCCATCCATCCATCCATCCATCCATCCATCCATCCATCCATCCATCCATCCATCTATCTATCTATCTATCTTGCTACTGGACCCAGTTGACTCTGGAGGAGGGAGTGGGGTTGGTGACCTTGCATGGCCCTTCCTCACTTAAATCCAATTCACTGCAAGTCATGACATCACCCCAATATCACTGTCCCCTTTGAGAATGAAGGAGAAAAAACAAAGGAACAAAAAAAAATAATTAAGCTACTCTATGTGCCAAGCACACTACTGTGCTAAGCACTAGGGATACAAATGAAGGCAAAAGACAGTCAGCTCTCTTGGGAAGCTCATAATCCAATGGAGAGACAACATGCAGGTGTATGTAAGTCACACACCTGATAAATAGTGAAGTCAATGGAAGGAAGGTGCTAGAAGTAAGAAGGATGGGGAAGGGTTTCCTGTAGAAGTTGGGATTAGTGTGGCTTCACAAGCTTTCTTTGAAGAATGTTAAAACCCATGCTGTATGGTTATTGTTCAATGCAGTGCTACAAAAGTTCCAAGGACCAGCAGCCTCATATGGAACTGCCTCTGCATGGGTGCAGCATCACCTACATCCCCAAAGACAGCAAGAAGAAGAAGCATGAGCTGAAAATCACACATCAAGGCACGGATGCCCTTGTCCTGGCAGTTCAGAGCAAAGAACAAGCGGAGCAGTGGCTCAAGGTAAGATGAACCTTTCTATTTTAGGTATCGTTACAGTTTCCATGCTCTTCCTGTGTATAGGATATTGATCTTATATTCTATTCAGTCTGCATTTATAAGGCACCTACTATGTGCCAGACTGAATGCTAAATGCTGGGGATACACATTTTTTAGAAAGGATAGACCCTGCCCTCAGGGTACTTACAATTTAATGCTTAAATTATGATATCCTATAGAAAGAGCAAAGGATAGCCCCTGGGCATTTTGAGGGTTGTACTGGTAATTTCAGAACCTTTAAATAAACAAGCAGAAGTGGCCTCCAGTTTTGTTGGGGAGCTCCTCCATGGAAGACATGTGGAAAACCAGATACCAGAATGACACAGAATGATGGGGACAGGAAGGAGAGGGTTGGGTTCAAACCAATAGAAGGATTCCTTCTACTAATCAAAGTGTAGGCATTGCTTAGGTCTAGGGTACTTTTTAGTCATGGATTCTCTTGCTTTACCTTTGGGATATGAAGACAATTGACCAATCTGGCTTCTCTCTTTTTCTCCCCTTACCTTTTTTTCCCTTCCCTCTTTCTTCCTCACTTTCTTAATACATGAGTGTTATTACACCTTTCATATTGGTTCTGACTAAGAGGTAAATATAAATGTGACTGAACTTAAAAATAAATCTGGGTGTGAGCAACTGAGAATTTCCATTAAAATAGAAGAAAAATGCCGCTAAAGCCAACTGTATTTGTAGTTATCCCCTTTTAAAGGTTCCTCTGCCAGTTTCCATCAAATACATACACACTTTTATATTAGTACTAGAAACGCCTTACGTGCCACATAGTGTGAACACGTGTGTATGTGGTTACTTTTTGAACCTACCGACAAAGGAACGCAGAATCAGCGTTAAAGTTGGAAGGGATGTAAGAGGTCATCGGTTCACACCTACTTTTTTTTTTTTTAAACAGATGAGGAAACTAAAGCCTAGATTTCCTAGGATCACCTAGGTGGTAGTTAGTATCTGAGGTTAGATCTAAACCCATGCTTTCCTAACTCCAGACCCTACTATTCTGTCCACTATATCATACTTCCTCTTGAATTTCCGTGTTGTATTTATTCAATTCAATGTCTAATTATTCCATACCTACTATGCAGAAGGTCTAGTGAGGTGATGGGAAATCTGATGCTAGGCATAACAATAGGACCTGATTTCAGGGAGTTTACAGTCTAAAGGCAAGAGTGGATGATAAGACATCCATGAATAAGTAAGAGGGCGCATGGTTTAGTGGAAAGAAAATCTACTTTAGGATGAGGACACAAGGGTTTGAACCATAACTCAGTAAATTTACTCAGTTGAATTTTGTAAGCTGTCCAGGGAGGGAGAGATCCTTTGCCTACAGGGGGATACATCAATCAACAAGCTAAGTTGAATGCTATGTGGCAGGTCTTGTGTTAAGTTTGGGGGATACAGTAGCAAAAATGAAATCATCTCTGCTCTCAATGCTCTTACAGTCAAATGGAAGAGATAATATTCACACATATAAGTATCTACAGCATATAGACTATATAGGACAAAGATAAAATCACTTTGGAGAGGGGTATGCTAACAGCAAGAAGGACCAGGAAAGGTTTCATTTAGAAGGAGGTGGTTGGTCTGAGCTTTGAAGGGAACTAGGGATCCAAAGAGTTGCTGATGAAGGGGTGGTATTTGTTGGGCATAGAACACCTGGAACCAGTCTCTTCTACTCTGTGGCCTAAAACTGTAAAATGAGAGGGTTGGCCCAGATGTTCTCCAGGGACCAGAAGGTCCCTAAAATATTGATATCTCATTTGAGACCACTGACAACCTTCCTGAGGAAGAGGCAAAGGGACATTAGAGCATCATTGAATTTAAAGCTGGAATGGACAATAGAATTCCTGCATTTTAAGGCCATTAAGCTAAAGCTATGATCTCCATCTTACAGATGGGTAAACCTAGCCTTAGAGAGGTTATATGGCTTAGTTATTATCACATAGCCTGAGTCAGAATCAGGATTCGAATCCAGGTCTTCCTCACTCCAAGGGTAGCATCTCTTAACTTGATCAAGCTATCTCTGTTGACCAACCACGTCCGTTCATGGGTATATTGCATTGATTAAAAATCCAATCCTTTTTTTCCTCTTCCAGTTCTCATTCACTAAAGTACCAGCTTGCTGAATATATTGTGGCTTTAAGCAAACAAACAACTAGCTAATAGAATGTTATTTTATTGGATCACGAAGCTTTGTGACTCAGTTGATGAATAGCATTAACCCGAAGATTAGAAGAGGAAACTTAACAAGCCTGGATACCTTAAATCTTTAACTGGGGAACAAGTTTCTCTCTTTTTAGCTCCACAGATGGGAGTTTATTATAGGCCCGAGGCACATTGCTAATTGTAGGATGTCGAACAAATTTCTGCATGGAGTATTAATGGTTTCTAAGAATGTTCTTTTCAGTGTTTCTTAATCCTTCTGAAGAGGGAACAAATTATACTACCTTCCTAAGGAGATTCAGTGGATTTCACCATCCTGCTGAATATTCGGCCTGAAGGCAGAGGACTGTCAATCCTGTGCCTCAGTTTCTTCTTTTGTGAGAGGAGAGAGCTAGATTAGATGACCTCCATGGTCTTTTCCAGGTTCTGTAATAAACTAGTGTGAATAGTTTGCATTACCAAGCAGCTAGATAGCAGAGGGAGGAAAACCTGAGTTCAAGTGTAGCCTTACACACTTCCTAGATGTATATAACCTTGGACAACTCATTTTAACTCAGTTTCCTCCTCTGTAAAAAAAAAAAATGCACATAAATAAATAATTAAAATGATAGCACCTATCTCACAGGGTTGTTGTGAGGATCAAATGAGATAATATTTGCAAAGTTTTTTGCAAACCATAAAGCAATATATAAATACTAGTCATTAATACTTTTTGCATAGTGTGATTGATGCTTTTGTTCACATTACCCTTATTACAGGTGAAAGAAAATTTCATCTTGAGTACCTAGAGCCTATCTGTACTAGGATGAAGGGTTGGCTGACTGTCAGGTGGAGGGAAGATTAGGCTTGTTTTGCTTGGTCCCAGAGGGCAGAATGAGGAACATTGGGGAGGCATTACACAGAGGCAAATTGCAGCATGATACATTGAATTCTGTTCAATTTAAAGACATTTATTAATCACCCAACATATGCTATGGCTATGTAAGGTGCTTCAAAAACTGAGTCCCCTATTCCTAGAATTTTGCAAACAGTGAGTGAATAGCCTCTGATTGGGGCATTTCTTTTATATGCATTTGACTAGCTAGACCCAAACCTTCTGGCTCAAAGTATCTGTTATAATAAGAAGGCTGTTCGGACTGCTAGATCGCACAGTGCATAGAGTGCTAGGTCTGGAGTCAGGAAGGCTTGTCTTCCTGAGTTCAAATCTGGCCCCAAGTGCTTACTAGCTATGTGACCCTGGGCAAGTCACTTTACCCTGTTTGCCTCATTTTCCTCTTCTGTAAAATGAGCTAGAGAAGGAAACAGCAAACTACTCCAGTATCTTTACAAAGAAAACTCTAGATGGCATTATGAAGAGTCGGTCACAAATGAAAAAGGATTGAACAACAACAAAAGAAGGTGTGGGGAAGACATAATAAAGATAGTGCATTATCTTAGCATTTAGAGCTGGAGAGATGTTAGAGATCATTTAGTCCAGTTTCTCTCATTTCACATATAAAAAAATGAAATTCAGAGGTGACTATTTGGCCCAAGGTCACACAGCTAACAAGTTGTAGAGTTGGGATTGGCACCTACTTCTTCTGCTTTCAGATCCAATTGACAACCACAGCATCACATTGAATTTCAAATTCCAGAGCATGTTTCACAACTCGTTTAACTGATTGTGAAATTCTGTTAAGTCCATTTTAATAAACTGCCTTTCTCTACAGCTCTGTCCAACTTTGTTCTGGTTGTAGGCTTACATATTGGTCAGCTAATTAATGGTCTGAGGGAAAGGACCAGCAGGTCTGGGTAATGGGAAGAACTTTGTTTTCCATTTCCTCTTTGACATACAGGAAACTCCTCAACCTGATTTATGGTAAAACTAATAAAAGCTCTCATCACCATAGGAATTTCTGGTTCACAAAGTGCTTTCTTCCAAACAGTTCTGTGAGGGAGATAGGGGAGATAGGGTAATGTGATTATTCCCAGTTGACAGATGAGGAAACTGAGACTGAGAAATTAGTTAACTTGCCCAAGGATCTCACAGATGGTATCAGAGTAGGGACTGAGACTTGGGCTTCTTTTGCTCTGTCAGTCACCTTTTCCAAAATACCCCATCCACTGTTACAGAAAGCTAGTTTTTGCTTACTTTAACCCTACGCATACTGAATGCTCCACCTCTTACCAAAAACCTCATAGGAACAACCTCTTCCCATAACCTAATCTCCCTATTATTTTCCCTAATAATCATGGTTGCCTTACATAATTAGGACCTGTTTAGAAGGCCTTAGCATTGTACACTAATTGTTTTTTTTGTTTTGTTTTGTTTTGTTTTTGCGGGGCAATGAGGGTTAAGTGACTTGCCCAGGGTCACACAGCTAGTAAGTGTTAAGTGTCTGAGGCCGGATTTGAACTCAGGTCCTCCTGAATCCAGGGCCGGTGCTTTAACCACTGTGCCATCTAGCTGCCCCCGTTGTACACTAATTGTTGTGGTGTTGTTTTCATTTTTAAAAAATTTAAAAACAAACAAAAATTTCCAATTGTCCCTATTACACTATAAAATCCCAGGTGACAGAAACTTATTGTTTTCTTGTATTCTCCCTCCCTCCTACTACCAGTGTACTCAGCACATTGATGAACATGATTGTCTGTAAAGGCCTAATATCACAGCTCTAAAGCCTGAAGGGACTTTAGAGTCATCTAGATGTCCCTTCAATTTATGGAGGAAACTGATGCTTGGAGATGTTAACTGATGGGGCAATTTGGAAAGGTGGGCATTATTTTGTTTGTAACTTCCAAATTGTGATTTCTTGCTGTTGAATAAGAGATTTCCTTCTGACATGGATGGTGGCTAAGCCAATGATTTTATAACTGCTACTTGCCAGCAAATCTCCTTACACTATGAATTCCAAAGTCTCCTATTTTAATTCCTTGTTCATATCATCTTGTATGCCCCAAATGGACTCCCTTATTCTTCTATCTCCATCTCCCATTGGTACTAGGTCATTCATTCTTTTGGGGTCTAGTTCTTGTGCAACCTACTTCATTAAACCTTCCATGACAATTTCATCCCTCCCTTTGATCGTTGGGCCCTCCTTAAGTTTTCTGTAGTACCTTGTTTAGATCTCTTCTTGCACCAATCCCATTTTGCCTTTCTTCCTGGCAATTTATGTTCATGTATAAGAAAGTCCTGGGGGGCACGGTTTGTGTGTGTATACCTGTATGCCCAGAATTTAGCACAACATGTTGTGCATGGTGGATGCCTACTAAAGTGTTTGAATTGTAGTAAATTGAAAATAAATGAATAAACATGCCAATTTTTTTCTTAATTGGAGAAATTATTGTAATGACTTCAGCCATATACTCTTAGAAAATAAAACAAAAAACTCTGCTCCCTTTAAACCTTGTGTCCATATGAGACCTGTGGTTACCAAGAGGCATTGGAGGAAGATGAGACAGGACATGAAGGGGTATGCCAAGGACTCTGTGTTCAGGGGTTAGTGATGTACACCAGGATATCAAAATGGAAAACAAAGGACTGGGCTAGACCAAGCAGACCCAGAATAAGTCTGTGCTGGGAGTAGTGACAGTTTTAAGGACAGTGAGGTATCCCTTCTCAAAGCAGCTGAAAGATGAGAGACTGCTACAAGTCACAGACCTTCTTTTGACCTCCAAATGCTGACTGAATAAGTCTCACTCTCTACTGACCCATGTTCCTCCTTTCCTTTCTGTCCAAACTTTCTGAAAATAATCCATCCATGGGTCAAGGGCTTGAGAAGAGAACAGGCTTTTATACACAGTATTCCACTGCTGACCACATCTTTACAGTCAGCTTGAGTGAAAGGATCCATGCTCTCAATGAATTTATCATTTGTTGAATATTAAAAAGCATTTGATTTGATGGAGCAAAATGCCACGTAGAAAGCAGTTTTGGTGTAGTCAGCAAGCTTTTATTAAACATTACCTATTCCAGGCCCAAAGCAAGAATGATAGAAGAAAAGGCACAACAACATTCCCTTCTCAAAAGGAGTTTGCATTCTAATGGGGTAAACAGCCACCATGTACTTTCAAAATGCAGACAGGGTGAATCAGAGATCATTCCAGGGGGAAGGGGCTAGCCTTAATGGGGGATCAGAAAAGGTGTGTAACCCTATCTTGTGTGATATTCATCACAGTCCTGGGACGAAAGAAGTACAGAGATTATTCCCATTTTAAGTTGTGGAAACAGAGGCTAGAGAAATGAAGGCAAGGCCCAGTGTCATCAGGCCCCATGTTGGTGAGAGCTTGGGAACTCAGAAGTATGTCTTCTGATGTCAAACCCAAGAGCCTTTACACTCCCCTTGCAAATCTCATAGGATGGAAGGTTTAAGGAAAATAGTTAAACTAGAAAATGTAAGCTGTTATGTTCATTTATATGAAAAAAAGTGGATTGTGGTTTTCAGAGGCATATTATGATATTAGCACATGGAAAATTGCATGCAAAAATTAGGGAAGAAAGCCTTTGGCTTTGCCTCATGAGTAAAGCTGGCGATCTGCTGTCTGTCCAGTTATTAGTAGAAGCCAAATATAGTCAGCAGTTTTAGAGATCATTTCCAATGTTGTTTTTTTTCATTTTAAAAAATAATTATTTAGGGGCAGCTAGGTGGCGCAGTGGATAGAGCACCGGCCCTGGATTCAGGAGTACCTGAGTTCAAATCCAGCCTCAGACAATTGACACTTACTAGCTGTGTGACCCTGGGCAAGTCACTTAACCCCAATTGCCTCACTAAAAAAAAAAAATTATTATTTTTAATTTATGGAATAAAACAAGCACAACATAGTATAATAAAAAAGATGATTGCACATGAAACAGCAAATCTATTATGTACAACTTTTAAATATATAATAAAGTCATTGCACGTATTTCTTTTTTTCCTCCCCCTCTCCTTACCCTAGAGGTGGCTACCATTAGATACAAATAGGTATAAATATGTACAATTATTTTATACATACTCCTATTTATCAGTTCTTTCTCTGGATGCAGTCATTTCTCATTTTAAAAATTATTGTTGGATAATATCCTCTTCCCTCATTGCTACTCCTTAAATACCGATTTTAATGACTTTGAAATAAACAAGCTCTTGTTGGTTACAATGGAATTTCATTTTAATTTAGTAATATTTAATAATTCATCATCCTCTATGGTGTCCTTAAATCACATTTCCTGGTGCTTAGTGCTTCTGGGAATTGCATGCTACAGGCTCTGGCACCTGCCTGGGAAATCCTGCGTTCTTGTGCCAAGGAATTAAAAGGAAATATGATTAAATTAAATTGATTTGTTAAACCAACAAAAAAGAAAAAAAATTTTCTGCGTTGATGGCTGTTACTGGTCATCTTGTACAAGGTAGTCCACCTGATGTAGACAAGTACATTTCTTTTTTTTTTATTTTTGGTGAGGCAATTGGGGTTAAGCGACCTGCCCAGGGTCACACAGCTAGTAAGTGTCTGAGGCTGGTTTTGAACTCAGGTACTCCTGAATCCAAGGCCGGTGCTTATCCACTGTGCCATCTAGCTGCCCCCACAAGTACATTTCTGCCAAGGGTGGGGTTGGTGCATAACAGCAATTTTGCAGGGATTTTGACAGTTGAGATCCCAAACATCTTGGAATTGGGATGTCACCTTTCTTTTAATAGTCAAGCCTTCCCTAACTAGAGTGTTTGAGAATTCATAGAATCTTGCAAGAAGGGGCACAGAGGTCACCTAGTGTAGGAGCTCTTAACCTGAGATTCATGAACTTAAAAAATTTCAATAACAATAGTTTCTTTTATAATGATATGAATTTATTTCACACTTTAAAAAACATTGTGAGGGCAGCTAGGTGGCACAGTGGATGAAGCACTGGCCCAGGATTCAGGAGGACCTAAGTTCAAATCCAACCTCAGATACTTGACACTAGCTGTGTGATCATGGGCAAGTCACTTAACCCTCATTGCCCCGCAAAAAAACCCAAAAAATCCCCAAACCCCCAAACCAAAAAACATTGTGAGGAAAGATCCCATAGACCAGACTGCTCAAGGGGTCTAAGACACACAAAAACCCAAGAACTAGTCCAATCTCAATATTCGACTGTTAAGAAAATTAGGTTTGGAAAGAGTAACCTTGAGTTGACATGGGGAATAAGTGCCAGAGCTGGGCCGATCGTGTAAGTTTCTCAGTGAGTTTTAGCTTCTGGTTCTCACTTATCTTGGTGTGACCTGGGGCAATTCATTTAAGCTGTATGGGCCTCAGTCTCCTTGTCTATAAAATGAGACAGTTGGGCCAGATGAATCAGATCCCTTCTAGCTCCACGGCCCTAGATTGATTGGGCTAATGGTTTATCAAAGAATTGGGGTTTTGTCTTTTTACCTATTCTCAGAGATGTGTGTATGGGTGTGTTGGTGTGGTTTCCCTGTTTCTTGGCTCAGGACTCACATCTTGCTGCCTCCTTCCACCCCCCAAAAGTCTTTTCATTTACGATTTCCGCAGTAACTACCCTATGACCTTTAATATAGTTTATATTAACTCACTGTGTGACTTCAAAAATTGCTAAACTGAGAATTGAGGCTTATCTGTGTACACGTCCTGCCCCTGACGAACCTCTCTGACCTTGAGCCCAGTTTTTGTGTCTGAGCCATTGTTGTTCCTTCTGTAAAATGAGAGAGTTGGGTTAGATAATTCCTAAGTGCTCTTTGAGCCCTGGCCTATGATCTGTGCTCTAAGGTGCCTTCTTCTTTCGACATCCTGTGATTCTGTGATTGTCCCCCCCTCGGGGCATCAGTTTCCTCTGTAAAATGAAGGGTTTAGAATAGATGATGTTTTAGGTCTCAAAGCTCTGATTCTAGCATACGTTTAGTAGATGGTGATTGAACTGAATCCTGTTGTTTAGAAGAGAATTCAAGTTTCCCAATATATTGTTGTTCTAGAGTAGGAAAGCAGTTCTTAAATTGTGTGGATTTAGCCTCTTTTGGGATGAGGGTTGTTTGTTTCTGATACAGGACAGTCTGTTAAGTATATTCCTGGACAGAAAACATAGGTTTTTGCAGAAAAGAGACAGAGACAGAGAGGGAAGAAGAGGAGAGAGGGAGGGAGGGAGGGAGGTCAGGTTTCCTCCAAAATTACTATTATTTCAAAGTCTATTCCTCATTACTGGCACTAACATGATTACTTTTTTTATTGAATTTTATTTTATTTTCAGGTCTTCAGTCTTTCCCTTCTATCTCTATCCTATTCCTCATAACCTCCCAATTGAGAAAACAAGAAAAACAAAACCCACGTTAATAGAATTCTAAAAGAAAGGCAAGAGGGAAGGCAAAGAGAGGAAGAATTAGGGAACTGGAACTTGGTTTAGCAGTTGGATGTTTCCTGGGGTTCCTCGATAGGCCTTTTGTGTGATATCCATTGCTCTACTTGGAATCCATTTAATAGGAAAAAATTTGTCACTAGGAAATAATACTTAGTAGAGTTAGTGGTAGAGAGAAAGGGTTGGTGTTAACAGGTTGGGAGAGTGTGGTCATACCAAGCAGCAACATTTCATTGGCCCAATGAGCCCAGAACTCTGCCCCAAACCCAAAGCTAATGAGCCCAACACATCAGCTTCTGTTCATTAGGAATGGAGAAGTTTCATTTTGGGGGAGTTTCCCAGGTATTATTCTCTCTCCCTCCTGTTCCTCTTCTGGCCCACCTGAAAAAAAATCTGTTTTATTCCTTATGTTCCATTATCAACCCCTCTGGTCTTAGGTTCCATTGTTGCTTCTCGCTTATATCTTAACAATTTTTTTTTTTGTTCCAAGTTTGTCCATACCCACCCAACTCTGTCTTCTATAGAAGAGCTCAGGGTGCTAGATAGTGGCCTTTTCAGACTCGGAGTGATAATGAGTAGGAAGAAAGAGAGGGGGACTCCAGCTAGCCTCCTGATGGCTCAGGTACAGCTGGTGTAAGACAAATATACATCTGGTTTAGCTGTACAAGCAATATACTTATCTTCTGTTCATATACATTTATTTATTTATTTACTTAAAATCCTTGATCTAAACCTAGAAGGGACCTCAGAGGCCATCTATCCTAACCCCCTCATTATTATTATTATTATTATTATTATTATTATTATTATTATTATTATTATTATTTGGGCAATAAGGATGAAGTGACTTACCCAGGGTCACACAACAAGTGTCTAAGGCTGGATTTTAACTCAGGTCCTCCTGAATCCAAGGGCGGTGCTTTATCCATTGCGCCACCTAGCCCCCCGCCCCCGCCCCATTTTACAGATGAGAAAACTGAGACCTAGAAGGGAAAGGACTTATCCAAAATTAAGACTTTGAACTCAGCTCCTTTGCCTGGAGTGCCAATGCCCTTTCTATTGTACCACACATTCCAGACATAGAATAATCGTAGGCAAGTTATTCTTCTGTTCTACTTTGGGTTAAAAAATGTAATGCTTATTTAATTCACTACCTATGAGTTATTAGCTGAGGAAAGTGTTGATTAAGCTTGGCTCCCACATGAAAAATTTAATATTTATAAAGCTCAGAAATAAATCCATGAGCTAAAACCATCAAACAGATTATTTGTTATTTGTTTGTGGTTTGTTTAGGAATTTGCCAAGCTTTTTATTGTCTCCATATTGATTAATGGGTGAACGGCAATTTGGAAGGATGTCTCTAGTAGAGCTTGCTAGGTCTTGGCCCCATGTCGTTCAATATTTTCACCAGCGACTTGGAGGCAAGCCTAGATAGCGTACTAATGAAATTTACAGGCTACTCAAAGCTGGCTTGAATAGCTAAAATACTGGGTGGTAGCAGCAAGATCCACCAAGATTTTGACAGGACACCATGATGGGTGGAATCTAATTTGATAAAGTTTAATAGGCAGAAATATCAAGACTCAAGACAAGATCAACTTTACAAATAAAGGGTAGGGGAGGAATGATTAAAAAACAGTCAGTGTGAAAAATACCTTTGTGATTTTAATGGGCTGCAAGGTTAATATGAATCAAGACTGTGACATAGCAGCAAAAAAAAAAACCATCATCTTAAGCTACATTAAGAGAAATGGAGTGGAGGGTGGACAGCTAGGTGGCACAGTGGATAAAGCACTGCCTTGGATTCAGGAGGACCTGTGTTCAAATCTGGGCTCAGATGCTTGACACTTACTAGCTGTGTTACCTTGGGCAAGCCACTTAACCCTTACTGCCCCCCGCATATAGATACACACAAAAAGAGAAATGGAGTGTCCAGAATAGACATATCTAATAATAGATAGGGTGATAGTGTCATCATCCTCTGCCTCTTCAGACCATGTTTGGAATATTTGTGTTTAGTTCTACACATCATAATGGAGTGGATTGAGAGGTGGCTTTGGAGCCTGGAGGATTGGGGCTCGTCTGCCCCTGACATCTACCATACTGGCTTTGGGACTCTGGCCTAATCATTTAACCGCTGGTAAATTTCCAAAATAGGGGTTCTTAATCTGGCATTCACAAACTTATAAAAATTCCATTACTTTAATAACCATTTCAGTATAGTTTATTTGTAATTGTATACATATTTTGTTTTATTCATTAGAAACATTATTCCAAGGGGCAGCTAGGTGGCGCAGTGGATAGAGCACTGGCCTTGGAGTCAGGAGTACCTGCCACTTAACACTTACTAACTGTGTGATCCTGGGCAAGTCACTTGACCCCAATTGCCTCACTAAAAAAAAAAAAATTAAACAAACAAACAAACAAAAAAACATTATTCCAAACAAGTTTTATTTGGCCTTATGCCACAAGGGGTCCATTGCACAAAAAAGTTTGAGCCCCTTTCCTGAGGTACCGATCTGCATTGGTAGATGATATTCCTAACTGGGAGCTCTGAACACCAATTCAATGACAGGTCTGGTTCCTGTCCCTTTTGTGGCATAGTATTTTAGAAAGGACACTGAAACACTTAATTGGGTCCAGAGGAGAGGGTGACAAGCAAGATAGTGGGAAGACTGAAGACATTCTATATGAAGAGCAGTGAGAAAACAAGATTCAGGAAGGGCATGTTATCTTGTCTTCATGTATCAAAGGCTGGCATGGAGAAAAATGATGGCACTTGGTGTAGAATGAGAAAAACTGGGTAGACGTTGCAGAAAGTCAGATTTCAGCCTCAGTCTCAGGAAAAAAACAAACTTCCTACCCACACATAGGATGTAATAGTTTCAAGCCTAGTGAGTTTCTCATCACTATCAATCTCCAAGTGGAAAATAGGTACTTAATCAATAACACTGTAGTAGAAGGCATCATCATCATCATCACAGCAACAATAATAATTAGCATTTTTATAACAATTGAAAGCTTGTAAAACACTTTACAAATATCATTTTATAATGACAACCCTGGAAGTTAGATGTTATTATTGTCCCCATTTCATATATAAGGAAACTGACGTAGAAAGAGGTTAAGTGACTTGCCCAGGGTCATACAGCTAGTGTCTGTAGGAAATTTGTTTTTTGGGTTTTGGGTTTTTGGTTTTTTGGGGTTTTTTGTTTGTTTGTTTTTTGAGGGGCAGTGAAGGTTAAGTGACTTGCCATATTTGAACTCAGGTCCTCCTGAATCCAGGGTTGGTACTATATCCACTGTGCAAATTTGAACTCAGGTCTTCCTGCCTCGAGGTCCAGCATTCTTTCTACTGCACCATCTAAGCTTCCCCTAGCATCACTCCTCTCCTGATACAAATGGAATGTACCATTGAAGTCCCCAGTGATTCTTTGTAATTTCATCCCTTTTCTGTGGTAGGAAAACAATCATAATAACGTAATAAGGAGTATTCACATTTTAAGAGTGATTTATGGTTCACAAAGTGCTTAATATGGCAAAAGACTGGAATGTTGTTGGACTGAGTGGGAGGAAAGCCTAGATACCTGGGGACTGATGTGATGAAGGAGGCCATTTCCCATGCCCTCTAATGGGGAAACACCGGCATTATAATTATAGGACCCACTACATGGAAAAACCAAACCTCATTTTAAAATAGAGCGAGGGAAGGAGGTATGCTTTTAAAACAACAATGGGAGTCTAAGTGCAAAATTGTAGGGTACTATTGAAAAAAATCAGTTTGGTGGCCGTCCTACTACCCAGTCATACCTCAGCAGACGCTCCGTCATGCATAGGAAGTACACAGAAATGTTTATTTTCAGTCCAAATTGGACTGTGTCTCCACTCTCCACAGGGTGAAAAAAAAATTGTTCATTTCTATAAGGTATTCTACCTAATATATAGTGGTGTTCGGTAGTAAACCTTTTATAAATAATTGCTCGAGTCATCACTCATTCAATAAACATTTCTTAAGTGCCTACTATGTGCCAGGCATTGTGTCAAGCATTCCAGGAAGGCCTGCTTAGTTATAATAGAATGCCTGCTTCAGTCATACAGGCAGCTAGGTGTCACAAAGGAAAGAGTGCTGGGCTGGAAGCCAGGAAGACTAGAGTTCAAATCCCACCTCATATCCTGGGAAAGTCGCTTTAACCTCTGTCTGCCTCAGGTTCCTCCTTTGGAAAATGAAGCTAATACATCACACCTCTCTTCCAGGGTTATTGTGAAGACAAAATGACCTAATATTTATAAGAAGCACTTTGTACACCTTAAAATGCTTTATGAGTGCTAGCAATTATCATCATCATCCTTGTCTTTATTAACACCAGAATTCCAGAAAACTATGTTACTTGTGTGGCCTTGAGCCAAACCACTTCTTGTCTTGTGTCTTTGGTCTTCTCAGTGTAAAATGGAAAAATCAGATTAGATGATTTCTAAAGTGCCATCAAGTTCTAGCATTGTCTGTCCCATGTTCTGGGATTTCCCACCTCTGACATTCTATGTTCTAAGCTCCAACACTCTTTTTTTGGGGGGGAGTGGGGTGGGTAATGGGGGTTAAGTGACTTGCTCAGGGTCACACAGCTAGTCAAGTATCTGAGTCCAGATTTGAACTCAGGCCCTCCTGAATCCAGGGCTTGTGCTTTATCTAGTGTGCCGCCTAGCTGCCCTCCACTCTATCTTTTAAATCTCTTTTCCACTGTAGCATTTGATATTCTCTGATCTTTCCCAGCTCTGAATTCTATTCTCCATTGTGCCTTCTGTCTCTTACATTCTATGATTCTGTGTTCTGATGTTTCATTTCCAAGGTCTTATCATTCAGATTCTTTATGATTCTGAAGCAAGAGCTTCCAACCTGAACTTTGAACATATTGCTTAATTATTTTTTAATAACTGTATTTAATATAATTAGTTTCCTTTCTAAGACTACGTACTTCATGTATTTAAAAACATTATTCTATAAAGGGGTCCCCAGGCTTCAACTGACTGCCAAAGGGGTCCATGACACAAACAAGTAAAGAATCTTTGATAGGGGGCAGCTAGGTGGTACATTGGATAAAGCATGGGTCCTGGATTCAGAAATACTTGAGTTCAATTCCAGCCTCAGACACTTGTCTAGCTATGGGATCCTGGGCAAGTCACTTAACCCTCATTGCCCTGCAAAAAAAAAAAAAAATTTGGTCTAAAGTTCACAGGAGAAGCAATAGACTACAATATTATGTGTTGTTTTTTTTCATATTTCTAGGCTGAAAAATTGGAGTATGGGTACTTTCCATATAACTTATTGAGCTGCTGAGAATTAAAGGTCAAATTAATTTGAACAAGGGGGCGAGGGTTAAGTGCTAGGGGATTTCTCCAGATTACTAGATGGGAAAGTGTTCAAAATCGGCTGATAAAACTGAATCCAGTTAAAGTCTAGACAGTAAACCACATGAGGAGGCTTCAGGTGACCAGCCAATGTGTGAAGAATGGTAGGAAATCATCATTGATGTCACCAGAAAATTTGTCAAAATTTGAGAGGGATTAGAGACTGGATCCCACAATTATCACTAGTGGATGCTGCTGAAATCTGATGGATCATTGGAGGAATTGGCATGGCTTGGGGACCTGGGGATGTGGGTATTTAGTAGAAGTGCCTGAGTAATGACAGAAGAAACTTAAATAGGAGTTGGAGAAATTTTGTGGTAGGAAAACACTAGCAAAAGGAATTTGTGGTCCTTGGATGTTATTTAAAGGTACTTATTCTAATCCACCTAATTAATATTTCTAATAAGACATAGGAATTTGATGTTCTCATTTTTATACTCTATCCTTCTGTGACCTCGTGTTATACATTCCTCCACACTGCTCTAATGTACATATCATGTAATACAGTGTATTAGAATCATCTGTGTCTGTCATCCCTTCCCATTAGACTGAAATCAATGAGAGGGACACAATGTTACCTGAACTTCTTATCTCCTTCTAGTGGTCACCACTGGGCTCTGTATGCAGTAGGTGCTTAAAATGTTTAAGTGAATGAACAGAATTGATGTGTATAGTGGTTAGGAATGGGAGGATTAAACAAAAAGCCAACATTGTTTTCTCCCCTTTCTCCTCTTCTCTATCTGACTTCTCCATCCCAGTCTCTTTTGCTGGATCTTCCTTTATAGTTGGGTGGGATGTCCCTCTACAGAGCTGATCTTGGCTGTCTTTTCTTCCTTCCTGGTCATCTCATCAGTTTCTGCGGATTCTGTTATCCTCTCACATTAGATGATTCTCATACCTCTGTAATGCCTAGTCCTAACCTCTTTCATAATCTCCAGTCTTACATTTCTGATCGCTAGAATTGGATGCTCTATAGAAGTCTCAAAGTCAACATCTCTAAAATAGAATTCCGTCTTTCTCCCCCTTCATTACTAAATGCTGGTTTCCTTCAAACCTCAGTTAAAGTCTTCTTACTGGGGACATGTAGGTGTAGCAGTGGATAAAGCACCAGGCCTTGATTCAGGAGGACCTGAGTTCAAATCTGGCCTCAGACACTTGACACTTACTAGCTGTGTGACCCTGGGCAAGTCACTTAAACCTCATTGCCCTGCCCCCCCCCACCCCAAAACAAAATAAATGTTATAGTCTTCTTACTTCCATAAGAAGTCCTGCCTCTGGAGCCAATTAGACACAACATCTTGGATTGGTTGTAATCCTAACAGATATTCTCCATTAGGGCAGTCTGTGAAAGGTTCAAAAGGACTAGGAAAGATAAATACGTGTTCTAGATTTTCCAGGACAGTCCTGATTTTCCAAAGAAAATACAAAGTACCTTTTAATTAATGTAATGAATTTAGAGCTAACCTTGGAGTTAGAAGGACCTTGGTTCAATTCCTGAGTGTCAAAAACACTGGCTGTGTGATTCTGCGCAAGGGACTTCATCTCTAGGTCAGTGGTTCTTAAAGTGTGGCCCAGGAATTCTGGGGGCCCCCAATGCCATTTCAGGGGGTTCATGAGTTCAAAACTATTTTCATAGTAATACTATGACGTTTTAATTCCTAGTATTGGAAAGATCAGTAACCCATATAAACATGTTTTTAAGAGGGGTGGAGGGAAGGAAATCCTCAATAATTTTTTTTTTTAATCAAAGGTCTTTATTTATATTCTTGAAAGAATGGGCCCATTCCCTAACGGAATGGCCCTCAATAATTTTTAAGAGTTGTAAAAGCTTCCTAAGACAAGAAGTTGGAGAACCACTCTCCTACAAGATTCAGGCTACTCTCTAAGACAATCCCAGATCTTCATTGATAGAGGGAGTTCCTTGAATGGGGTTCAGAGAAATCACAGCTCTATACCATGTCTGCCTCTGCCCCCCCTAAACAAAATAAAATCCCGAATTCACAATTTTTAATAGAGCTTCATCAAAAGAATATCCTTTTTAGAGTGTGTGCCATGATTTTGAAGAATGACTGGAATAGCTTCTTAGGTGGTAGAATATTATTCCGACTATGGAAAACAATGTATATAATTGGTTGAGGATAACTCTGAGTCAGATCTGTTACCTTGGATACAATTGGAAAGCAAATATGGGTCTTGGGACTTGAGAATGTTGAAACTTTTATTTAAATAAACACCCTCCATTTTTATTTATTTGGAAATTTTGGTCTGTTCCATCTGCTTTATTTTAAAATTTTATAACCGCTGTTCGAATGTATAGATGAGATGCTTTAATGCTGATATCATCAGTTTCTAGCTCACCTCATAAAAGTCATATATTTGTTTGAAAGTTGATTTTTTTTTTTTGGTCTGTACCAACCTATAGTGAGAATAGCATATGACTGAGCATTAGCAGGCTTCCCCTGTAGTTCATGCCTGATCAATTTAGTGTGACATTGTCATCATTTTTTTTTCAGTTGTGTTCAAATCTTCCTGACCCTGTTTGGGGTTTTCTTGGTGAAGAAACTTATTGTGTGACCTTTGGCAAATCACATAGACTCTCAGACCCTCAGTTTCTTCATCTGCTAAAAGGTGATCAACATACCTGTCCTGTCTACCTCATACAGTTTTTTGTGTAAGAGAGCTGGCACAGAGTGGTTACTAGCATGGTACCTGAGGGATGAGGAAGCTTGATTTTGAGGCCTGGCTATACAACTAATGTGACCTTAGATGAGGGTTTTGGTATCCTCACTTGCAAAATCAGGGTGGTGGGGCTAGTAGGGAGATGATCAGTAACGTCCTATTTAAGGTCTAACAATCTACATAGGGGAAAACCTAAGGAATTGGAAGGAGAGTGTTTTGGAAACAAATTAAAAAACCATAGTCCAAAAGTATTTCTGCCTTCACCTCTTAGTTGTTTGTTTTTATTTTTGTTTTTTTACTTTAGCACCATCCTATGGTCCTAGAATCTTAGGGGTTCTAAAGTCTTTCCCCATCATTTCACAGAAGAGGAAAGTGTGACCCATGGATTAGAAGTAACTTTCCCAAATTCACACAGATTATAAGAAGCAGAGACAAGATTTGAAGTAGGCTCTCTGACTCCAGTTCCAATGAACGCACTTTCCCCCTGCATCAAAGCACTTATTCCTGCCTTCTTAATTAGTCATGGGTCTCTGACACAGAGTGTTCTAGAAACAATTAAGTGACAATTTATATTTTAATGTCATTTCTAAACAGCTTGTCATCTACTCAACAGATCTAGCCATAAACTTATTCTCCAGATTCCAGTCTTTTGAAACCCAGTGTCCCCCACAGCTGGTGGGAACCTTCATAACCAAGTTTTCTGGGCAAGTATGTGAGGTATGAAAAGTACAGCATTTAATAGAGTACATGACTTTGCACATACTCTGCAAGGAGTTTTGCCAAATCTGCCCCCTTCCTTTTTGTCTGTAACTTCCATTACCAGCATCTCTTGCCAACATTAACTGACTAGGGTAGTGGGAGCAGATGCTGGAAACAAGAAGGTCATGCCGAAGACAAGAGCAAATGTTCCCAGAAACTGAGTGGTCAGGTTTCTTTAAAAAATGTGCAAGGATTGTATTTCTGCAGGGAGTCTGTGAGTTGAAAGCAAACAGAAATCCCACAAAACAAATAATTTGTTTTCAACAGAATTTAGGCTTATATATTTGAACCCATCTCACCAACATGCGCATTGTAGTCTTTGTGCTCAAGATAACAACGGCATTTAGAGATAGAGCCTTAGAAATCATTGAGGCTATTCATGTCTACCCATCTCAAAGATGATTAAACTATAACCTAGAGAAGGGGAATGATTAGCCCCATATCTGCATCTCTTAGATTATTCTTTAAAGAACTTCTACTGCTGCTGCTGCTGCTGCTGCTACCACTAAATGATGCTGCCACCACCACCACTTTTAAGCTCAAATAATAAATAAATCCAAACCTCATTGTAATTGTGCTGTCCCCTTAGATGACCACAATAGCAGATTATTTTCCTGAGATTACTTTTGAATTAGAATAAATGAGCAAACATTTTTAAGTCTCTACTCTTTCCTAGGCATTTTGGTTACAAATGTCCCTATTCCTGCCCTCGAGGAACTTAATTTGGAGGTGTGACATTTATACAAATAAATGGAATTCAAGGTTGAACGTGTTAAGAATAAACAAAGGATGCCAGTGAGCTGAAATAGGAAAATTTGATAAGGGAGAGATTAATTTTAACTTGGGAATATTTGGAAGGATTTCTACAAGTAGAAATAAGCAAGGAAGAATGTTTTAAGTATAGAGGATAGCCCGGGCTAATGGTCAGAGATAGGGGAAAACAGGGAAAGCTCAAGGAGGAGCTAGTTATCCAGATTGTCCAGAAAGTATGCAGATGAACATTTGGAAATATTTTCGTAAGGGAGCAAGATTGTCAAAAGCCTTGACTGCCAGGGCAGCTAGGTGGCGCAGTGGATAGAGCACCGGCCCTGGAGTCAGGAGTACCTGAGTTCAAATCCAGCCTTAGACACTTAACACTTACTAGCTGTGTGACCCTGGGCAAGTCACTTAACCCCAATTGCCTCACTAAAAAAAAAAAAAAAAAGCCTTGACTGCCAAGTTGAGAAGATGATATTTCATCCTGTAGATAATAAATAAATAGGGAGGTACCAAGGGTTTTTGAGCCCAGAGATTTACTCTGCGAATATCAAGCAATAGTAATGGCATAGTTTGGTGTAAGATGAAGGCAATGTGGTGTAGTGGATAGCTTAGAATCAGGCAGGACTAGGGTTTGAAGCCAGGCTCAAGACAATCATTAGCTGTATGTCCCAGAGTAATTCAAATAATGTGTCTAAGGTTCACCTTTACAGAGAAGCTAGAGTTTCAGCTATATTTTTTGACATAACCCTTCCATCATCAATCATATCAACAATACATGAGCTTTCTGTTCAGAGTTTGCTCCTATTTGTACTTTTGTTATGTTGGACTTCTTTTGATCTCTGAGACGGCCAGGACATTCCAAGGTCTCTAATGAGTAGTCATTTTTGATCCAGGCTGAACTGTGACTCATTCTATTGGCATATCCTTTAGGTTTTTGCTTTCAGTTGTTTAAGATATCAGCAAGTTCTGATAGTCTTTTGTCTTTCAGGTTCCATTCCTCATGTTTCTTTCATTGGGTGATATGGTATTCAGTTTTCTCCTCTGCATCCTAGCTCACTAGGTGTCAATATAATCTTCCAATGGCTTTTCATGATTTAACGGATTTCTCAAGTTGTTTCTGCTATGATGATGTTTGATGCCCATTTTTAGGAGCATCCTCTTTCTTCTGTGGTCTTTACCATGACAGTGATGTTCTGTTCTGTGCAGGTCCTAAAAGATTTTTTTATATTCTCTGTCAAATACCGTGGGTTTACGCATGGTGGTTCTAAATGGTTCTAGATTCATGATGATTGATACCTAGCCAAATACAAAAAAGATAAAACTGAAAACCATATCACCAACTTTTTTGAACCATTCTATTTTAGTATAGTTAATGTATTAGTTGAATATGTGTTATCTATCTCAAGGACTTCTTGAATTTCCATTCTCTTTATGGCCACCATGTTTTCAAAATCATTCAAGATATCAGCATTATTTTTGCCATCAATTTCATTGTTCTATAGCCTTTCTGAAGTATAGGTTTTTAATACCTTATTAGTGTGTCATTCGAAATAGATGAAGAGAAGGAAGAAATTTATTCCATGTATGTTAATCTTGTTTCTGTAAGTAGATTGTGATCTCCTTGAAAGTCAGTAGCCAAAAGAGATAATGTGGTGTAGCAGTAAGAATACTGAATTGGGAGCCAGAGTACCTGACTCTTGTGAAAACCAGGACAGCGTCCCCCTGGGGAGAAAGCATGTGACTCAGTCCGGAGGCTGCCAGGAGTCAAGAAGTTACATCTATTCATAGAACTGCCTATAAGTCATGTCAATCAATGCTACCAGCCAATTAGCTTGAAACTGTGTGTAGCAACCACCCCTCTTGAGGTCCACAGGGAGCTTCTGCTCTAGGAGAACAGAGAATCCTTTCTTTCCATTGGAGGTCTTGGTGGCATGGCAGGGTCAGGGTAGCTAGGTTTTTTCTTTCTGAACTCCACTTTTTCTTCCTCTCTCTTTTGCTAAGTTCTCATATACTTTAATAAATGCTTAATGCCCAAAGACTATTGCTATAAGCTTCTAAATTCAGGTGACCACACATTAGATTTTAGTCATCACAGTTAGATTTTAATCATAACACTGTGATCCTGACTATGTTTGTGACTTCAGACTTCATCTCAGCTCCCTGAGCCAAGAGGTTATACTGGATGACTTCTAAAGTCCTTTCCCATTTTTAGGTTCTATGCCTTGTGTTTTTATATATAGATATAGATAAAGATAGATAGATAGATAGATAGATAGATAGATAGATAGATAGATAGATAGATAGATAGATAGATATCTCTTCAGAGGGCCTAGGACAGTGTTGAGTACAAAACTACTTATTGATTGAAACAGGATATTTCCATGATCCAGTGGGGTCATAAGAAATTATAATAACGTAGTTCCAGGTCATAATTCCTAGCTAGCTTATACAATAGATCCCCTTTTAGAGAAACCAAAGAGAAAACAAGAATGTTCCTAGATCAGGCCAAGGTCCAATACCAGTAAATCACAGAGTTTGTCTCTGAAGATTACCAGATTGACATAAGGCTGAGGTCCAGAATTAGGAATTGGTCAGCCTATGATCAGCACTCTTTCAAATCTCTCTTCCTCTGTAATTCATTCTGGCCAACTTTCTAGAGCTCAGGGGCAGAATCTGGGCAGGAACCCTAAGAGCCGGCTTCTGTAACCCCAGCAAAGATAGAGGATGAGGTAACGAAGACAAGGGCCTAGATGATATCTACATTAGCTCTAGTTATGGAGGCCAAAATAGTGAATGGAAAATGAGAGCCAGATCACCTGACGACAACTTTTGTGTAGATGTTAGTTACTGTGATCTTTAATATCTATTTCCCATAGATCTCCTTATTCTCATTACCTTCAGGCAGGATGCTACTGAAAGGGCAGCAGCTGGTTTGGGAAAAGATCTGAGGGCTGAATGAACTGCAGACTTGGTATGAGTCAACAATGTAATATGGCAATGAAAAAACCTAGGCTTTATCACAAGAGGCTTAGTGTCTAGAATGAGGAATGGTAGACTCAGTCTTTCTGTTCTCAGACCCCATCTGCATCAATTCTGGGTAACACATTTAAAAAATATATATTGATAAACATGAAGAGCAGCCAGGAGAGGTCAATCAAGGTGCTCAGGAAACTGGAGACCTATCATATGTAGAGAGAGAGTCTATTGAAGGAACTTCCTCAGGAGGAAGGAATAAAGGAGGAAGAGAATTAGGGAGCACATCCTAGCTGTCTTCAAGAAGATGAAGTTCAGTTGGGTAGGAGATTTTTCCTCTCTTTGGCTCCCAAGGGAATAACTAGGAATAATTTCTCAAACTTTCAGAAAGAGAGAGTTCATTTTGGTTAAAAACAGCTGCAAGACCCTTTCTAACAACTAGAGCTTCTCCATATTAGAATAGGCTACTTCAGAAGGTAGTGACTTCCTCATCACTGAGTGTCTGTAAATGAAAGCTGGATGACCACTTGTTATGGACAGTGTAGATGGGATCGTTGATGTGGGTATAGGTTGGAATAGGTGCCCTCCAAGGTCTGTTCCAACTCTGAAATTCTTTTACTTTATTTTTTGCTTTTCAAGTTTGTGCAGGTATATAAATTGAGGCAGGATGGTGTGTTATAGAAGGTGGGGATTTTATGTTTATTCACTTCCTAGAATTTTAAGAGTGAATAGAGATTTTTCAAGTCCTATTGAGTAACTTTCTCAAGGTTCTGTGTCTTCTATGTAGAAGAGATGGGATTTCTGACTTGTATCTGACTCATATCAGACTCAGCTTTTCTGACTTCTATCCCAATTCTTTTTCTATGGTAACACAGTCATCTCACCCCAACTTAAAGTCCTGGTTAGACCAATGCCAATAGAGGGCGGCTAGATGGCACAGTGGATAGAGCACTGGGCCTGGAGTCAAGAAAACCTGAGTTCAAGTCAAGCTTCAGACACTTATTAGCTGTGTGACCCAGGACAAGTCATTTAACCCTATTTGTCTCGGCTTCTTCATCTGTAAAATGAGCTGGAGAAGAACACGGCATACCACTCCAGTATCTTTGCTAAGGAAACCCCAAATGTAGTCACAAAGAGTCAGACATGACTGAAACGACTAAGCAACAACAGCAACAAAATATAGAGATGAAAGTGAATGTAGAAAAAACTTTCAAAATAGTTTTTTATTTTATTTTATTTTATTTTTTTGGTGAGGCAATTTGGGTTGTGACTTACCCAGGGTCACACAGCTAGTAAGTGTCAAGTGTCTGAGGCTGGATTTGAACTCAGGTCCTCCTGAATCCAAGGCTGGTGCTTTATCCACTGCTCCATCTAGCTGCCCTCGAAATAGTTTTAAAAAAACATTAAAAAAACATATATAAAACATAGAAAGGCAATTGGCATCATAGAGAGCTGGTTTTGGTGTCTGGAAGGCCTGGGTTTAAGTCTCACATCTGGCATATACAGGATGCTTCACAGTTCACTTAAGCTACTGCCTAAGAATATAAGTCACACAGCAGATGGGTATTTGTATTGCTAAAGGCAGTTTTTTTTTTTCTCTAGGAGTTCCTCACATCAATGAAATAATTATGGGGTGGTTGTTTTTTTAAAAAATGTATTATATAAACCATCTGAAAGAAGGGACTCTGTCTTTCTGTCCCTGGTTCTTAACTACATTATAGTAGGTGTTTTTCACATAGTAGGTGCTATGATAAGTGTTTCTTGAATCGAATTTGTGGAAAACATCTTAATGTAGAGAGCAGTAGGTTAGGGAGGCAGGATGTATCATTTCTAGTGCTTGCCACTGTAACAATTGGAATGACGCCACCTGCTGGAGACTTACTGTAAGAAAGCCCCAACATGAGGAGAGGGCCTCTGAGGGCATGACCATGTGTCTTTTCTTGGGCGTCAGTAAGTGACATTTAGCTTGTGGGAGGAAAAAGGGGGAGGCTGGCGCACTGGCTCACTCTCTTTCGTGTGGACTCAGGGAGAGAGCAGAGTTAGAAATGTGCTCTCCCTTTAATAGATAGATGAATCTAGGCCTTTCTCTTTCTCTTCACCAAATTCTTATTCTCCTTAATAAATGCTTAGAGGGGCAGCTAGGTGGCACAATGGATAAAGCTCCAGCCCTGGATTCAGGAGTACCTGAGTTCAAATCCGGCCTCAGACACTTGACACTTACTAGCTGTGTTGACCCTGGGCATAGTCACTTAACCCCCATTGCCCTGCAATAGAACAAACAAACAAACAAATAAATAAATGCTTAGAAGTCTAACTCTTGCTAAAGCTTATAATTTATTGGCAACCACTCCTTGGATATTTTAGACAGTATAGCTAGAATTTTAGCCCCTTACACCCTACTGTTTAGCAGTTCTATGTTTTTTGATAAGTCACTAGACTTTTCTGGGCCTTGGTTTCCCCATCTGTAAAAGTGGATAATAATGCCTACCCTGAATAAATCACAGAAATGTTGAAGTGAGATCAAAGCAGATGAGGTATTGGGAAACACTTTGCAAAGCACAAAGCATAGTGAAAATCTGAAGAATTATTATAAATCTCTAGTCCTCCAAGGAGACCACATCAAAAGATTTGAATTAGTAGTTCCAGCTTCCTTAGTTGATCAGGAGGGAATCTAGTATGGTGGTATTGCAGTAAAAACAAAATTAAAAACAAACAACAAAAAACAAAACAACAATAACAAATGATTGCATCGAATATCTAAGTTCTGTGTGCCTTATATTATGTTAGCTTTTGCGGAGGATAACAGAGAAAAGTGATAGCTTTTATTTACATAGTACCTTCAACAAGTTTTTTTGTTTGTTTTGCCAAGTAATTAATGAACAGTGTTTCATTTGATCCTCAAAGCAACCCTATAACATAGAGACTACAGATAAGGAAAATGAGGAGCCTCATTGAGTTTAAGGTACTTTCTAGGGGACAGCGAGGTGATTCAGTGGATAGAGCGCTAGGCCTCGAGTCATCTTCTTGAGTTCAAATCTGGTTGTTCCTAGCTGTATGACCCTGGGCAAGTCACTTAACTCTGTTTGCCTTAGTTTCCTCATCTGTAAAATGAGCTGGTGAATGAAATGGCAAACCATTCCAGTATCTTTGCCAAGAAAACCCCAAAAGGGGTCATGAAGAGTTGAACATGATCAAAATGATTGGACAAAAACAACAAAGTTCTACAGTTAAGAGGTGTCAGAGGTAGTATATACATCCAGGGCTTCCAGACTCTAAGTCTAGCATGCTATGTACTATGCCATCCTCTCAGATTAGGAGCTGGGTCCTTCCTTTAAGGATTTTTGGAGTCATTTTTGGAACCCAGTTCTTTGGGATGAGATACCCAAGCAGATAAAATCTGGTCCAGTTTATATAATAAAGATCAGACACACATAAAATGATAATAGACCAGACCTAAACAGGAGAGTAGTTGAAGGACCAGCCAGGATAATGAATGGTGTCTGGAGCAATTGTCTTTTGTGGCTTCTGTTCTATTCCTGAATGCAGGCATTCAGATCTGTGTTGGACTGTCTTCTAGTGAAGATTTCATGTAGGGGTTTCTTCTGGGATGACTGATTTCAAATGTTCTGCCCCCTTTATACACACAAAGGCTGTAAGATCATGTGTCTTGATATTCTAGCTTGGAAAAATATCATCATTTCATGCTTTAAAAGACCACAAAGCACTTTGTGTGTTCAAAGAAATGATGGATTTTTCTGAAAAGGGGAAAGGGAGAGAAAAGATGACTTGGAGACAGATGAGGGAGACATTGAGTTTCTTGCAACTTTGTGTGACTTTTATTTTTTTTTCTGAATGTTTCCATGATGGTTAATTTTTTTTTTCACAGGGAATTAAAATGGTGGACATTTCAGTGCACAAACCCAAGTCATTCTTAGAAAATAACTGTATTCCTTCTTCTACAGATTGCAGTAGGAAATGCTGATCCAGGACAGGGTAGGGTAGTAATATAGTGATCACTGTCTCAGTCATGAATATGGGTTCAAATCTAACTTCTACTACTTATTATCTATGTGATGTTGGGTAAATCAGCTCCCCTCCCCTCAACTTTCTTATCTGTAAAATGACTTGGATTAGACAAGATTATCTGTAGGTTTCCAAGTGAAAATGAGAATGGATTTGTAGAAAACCCTCCAATTATTTTTCTTTTTAGCCTTACCTTGTGCCAAGATGGACCAATGACTTGAGGAGCAGAGATTCTCATCATGTTTTGTGGGGGGGTTGGGGGATACTAAGATCTATAGTTTTGTTTCTGGGCATGAATGAATGATTCATGTATGCGGTTCCACACTGATGTGTTTTCAGATACTGTGTTGGAATTTCTTTTTATCTTTTGATGAAATTTCTTCTTCAGTGGCCTTAAGGAGCTAGTGATGATCCAGAGGCCACAGGATTTTTATCCCTATCAAAGAGCTAGGTGGATCACAATATCTTGAGAATCATTAATTTTAAAGTCAAGTCATGTGGCTGCATATCTGGACTGTAAGCAGGTAGATTGAAGCATCTTGAGGTATTGAACCCCTTGTGTAAAATCTGGGATTTGTGAAATTCAGAAACATTTGTGAAATCCCAAAACCTTTGAATTGTGTTTCATCCACCCCTACAGGGGAAGGAATCTTGGGTTCTAAAAGTGCTGGAGTACAAGAAAGATAGGACTTATCCAAAACCAAATTAAGTAGCAAGGTTCATTTTGGGGCTGTAAAATGTGCATTCAGGGGGGATAGTTATGATGTTGGCATAAAAGGATTTGTACAAAGTTTTGGAAGCTTTTAAAGAGTTGCTTGTCTTTTTCTGGTATTTGTGGAATATACTGATGGTCTCTGCAGAGGAAATTGAATCAGAAGGCTTCTTTTCTGCCTGGCCAATTTCTTGACTGAAGTTGAGACAGATCATAAAGAACAACTCAATGAGGGCAGCAGGTGGCACAGTGGATAAAGCACTGGCCCTAGATTCAGGAGGACCTGAGTTCAAATCTGGCCTCAGACACTTGACTAGCTGTGTGACACTGGGCAAGTCACTTAACCCTCATTGCCCTAAAAAAAAAAAAAAGAACTCAAGAAGCTGGTAGAATTAATGGAAAACTGGCCTTCAAAGCTCAACCTGGGGGCAGCTAGGTGGCACAGTGGATAAAGCACCAGCCCTGGATTCAGGAGTACCTGAATTCAAATCAGGCCTTAGACATGTGACACTTACTAGCTGTGTGACCCTGGGCAAGTCACTTAACCCCCATTGCCCTGCAAAAAACAAAAACAAAGCTCAACCTGGATCTTCTTGTGGCATAATTTCATAGGAAATTTTCCCAGACTGTCATTTCCTGAAAGTCATCTTTCCTTCCTTGGCTTTCTCTAGAGCCCTGGATTCTCTTCTGTCCCCCTGTCATATGATACCTTGTATCATAGTAGTGCTGCATTTGGAGTCAGATCATATAGGTCTAAATTCTATCCCTAGGGCATCTTGGGCAAAGCCCATTAACTTCTCTGGGCCTCAGTTTCCCTATCTGTAAAAAGGGGATATTGGACCAGACCTCTGTGATACCTTTCACCTCAATCTATAATCCATAGTTATCTCATTCCCTTTGGTAAATAGCAAATTTCTTAGGTATACCAGGAGGGCAGAGCCCATTTCCATCCCTGTTTCCCCATTGCCTTAGGAGAGTAAGCACTTAATGTTTCCTGAATTAAATAGACAATTGATTTAGGATGCAGCTTTAATTGTAGCTACACTGAGTCCTTCATGGTTAACTACCAAGAAAATACATCATTGTAGTGAGGTCGCTGAGCAGCAGTGATAGCTCAGTATCTGAATTTTGGTCAGCACTTCATTATTTCTTCATAGAAGAGCAGCTGGGGCAACTGAATGGCTGGGCGTGCTGTCCTGTTCTCTTGTCAGACCTTGGATCCCATCCCATTTCCAGTCCAGTCTAAGCCAAATTAATGTAGCCGTGTCCATGGAGATCATGTTGCAAAACTACCCCCCCCAGACTCTTGCATTTCTCTTCTAACCAGGAGGGGCCAGGGTTTCACTCAACATTGCAGAAATGGTTCCAAAAACAGAATGAGAAGACTAGCCCATAAAATTTTTAACTGCCGGTAAAATGTTGGCCTGTTTATTCTTCAGTGTGAGAATCACGGTGTTTTGTACCAGTAGTCTGAAAAAGTATGCTGCTTCAGGTTGCATGTTATAGAGGAGAGGAGAGAGCATTCCTGATGGGGTCCAAAGACTTGAATTCAAGTCCTTGCCCCTCCTATCTGATAGCAATGTGATCTTGAACAAATGACTTCTTTCTGGGTACAATTTCCTTATCTATAAAAGGTGGGGGTAGGGGGTTGGAGAAAGTGAGCTCTAAGCTCTCTTCGAACTCTATGTTATAGTAGATAACTGAACTTAGACATAATATTTGTAAAGTATTACATAAATGCTGGTTTATTATATAGTTACATATAAGAAATATAGCAATAAAATATATCACAGATATAAAATTAATAATGATTAACAAGTATAAAATATAATAATTATTACTATGTAAGTGTGCTATATTAATGAAATACATCTTTTTATTTTTAGGTTATAAAAGAAGTCTACAACAATTGCAGTGGAACAGTAGATTCGGATGGGCCTTCCTCTAGTTCCCCAGTGCACAAGACAGAGTTAGAGAAGGTAATGTCATGCATGAAAGAGAAAACCAAAAATATGCCTTCAGATTAGCTGATTCAAGCTACCTTCTAGTTCCTCTTGAAATGAACATAAAAATCTATAGTCTTGCTTTATCTCCCCATTGGACTGAGAAAAACTATTCAATAATGTTTTTATAAACTCTAGAGCCACATTCACTGGTGTAGCCTTGCCCAGGGAAGAAGGGATGTCTCATCCTTTTTGTTCACAAGGCAATCCTTTTTGTTCATGCTCCCCTTTTCTAAGAGAATTTCTGTTTATTATTACTGCTTCAAGAGCCAGTCACTCATTTTTATTTTTACTACAAGTGCTATCAATCCCTTCATTGCAGATTTTCAGGTTTCCTTTTTTTCCCCTCTAATGTTGTATGGTCCTATATAGAGGATCCATTAAGGAAAAAAAAAAAAAAAAAGAACCAACCAAACAAAAAACCCAAACCCATGGACACAATGAGGATGTGGTAGAAACAATACTAGGTTTGGAGACCAAGAGCTTGACTTTTCTACTTATTTCATTTTCTCTCTCTGAGCATCATTTATAAAATCTCTTCCAACTCTGAATTTTACATGATGAGGACTTTATTCTGATAGACAGTCTGTAACCAGACATATGAAATGACTGATCCACTGGAGCATTTAAACATATTATCATTAATAAATGTAGTTTTCTGGTTTATAAGAAGTAGCCTGGGGTTGTATGAAGAGCACTGGACTTGGAGTCACAAGGCTCAGGTTACAATACCAGTTCCCCTACTTGTTAATTGACATTCAGTTCACCCAAAATGTATTCATCATGTTTGTAAGGCACTCCAGTGGGCACTGAAGATGCAGAGAGAAAAATTAAACCATTTTTGCGCTCGTGGGTCTTAGATTCTGTCAACAATACTGATTTTATTTTTTAGCTGTGATTTTTATTCATTGACCTTTGCACAAGTCACTTGCTTTTTCTGAATCTTAGTTTTTCCTATCTTGTTCCATGGGGATAAGACCTCAACCTGTCCATCTCCAGGCTTGTTATGAAATTCAGATGAGATAAAGGATGTGAAAGCAATAAATAAACTCTAAAGTCCTATGTAAATGTGAGTTGTTACTCTTTCATTGCTACCAACCACTGAAAATATGCTTTTCAGAAGAGCAATTATTTGTATTTTTTCTCATCCCTGTCTACTGCCTTCTCTAAGCTTATTGTAAGGTAAGACTATAGAAACAATAAGAAATGCTGAAATAAACCAGTTGTTGACTCAGGGACCTTTCTTTGCTCCCTTGAGTTCCCTTTGCTCCCTGTAAAATACACAGTTGTAAAAGACAAGCAGTCAAGTCGACAAGCATTTCTTAAGTACCTCTTAAGGGCCAGGAACTATGACAAGTGCTAGGGATACCAAGAAAAGGAAAACCAACAACAGCAAAACATTCCCTAAGGTTTCTCTCAGAGTGTTTCCTTCTCAGGCCTACTAACGTATACATCAATTGGCCCTTGAATTCCATGGAGATACATGGTCCCCTTCCAAGCAATCTTTTCGCTTGAGGAAATTTCTGGAGGAAATTGAGGAAATAATATTAGTATTTTCTACCCCAACAGATTTGTTGTTTGGAAAAACTCACATTTTAAGACCTTCAACTGATGTTTTAAAAAAACACCTTAAAATGTCATGTAAATGTGAGTTATTATTCCTATTAAATTACCATTTGACAGAGGAAGAAATTGAGGCTAAAGAGGGGAAGTCTCTCACTCAACTGATTCCAACTGATTGTTTGTATTGATAAGTGGAACTGTTAGTATTTTTGCTTGCAGAAAGCATTTGCTTCTCCAGATAGTGTCATGGGGAGCAGTGGGAGAGGCTACTGAATGTCATCAAGGGCAATGCAGATTTTGAGGGGAAGCATTTTTGGAGAGCAGATGATTTTTGCCAACCATATGAAAGACCAACCCTATGGAAGTATTTAGCAAAGTGAATTGTAGATATCATAGCATATGTTAGGATAACTGCTGGCTTCTTTCTGTTTAATCTTCATTGCTTTCAAGGTGACATAACATCTAGACTGTCTTTGGGCTCCTACTTATCTCACAATTATCTTCTGAATACATTAGGCCTTGATCCCCTTTTATTTCACATTCTAGAGGACTTTTAATTGATGCTTGAGCCACTGCAGTGCTAATATGACCACTACAGGAATGATCTCATCCTTTTGTCCATGCAGAAACTGTCCTCAGAGAGGCCGAGCTCAGATGGGGAGGGTGGTGCAGAAAATGGAATCACCATGTGCAATGGAAAAGAACAAGGTGAGTCTTGAGGATGGTCTTCCACTGATCAAGTATGATAAAAAGTCTGATTGTTTGAAATGGCTCAAAGCCAATTTGATCAGCAACTTAAGTGATGTAGTAGTTAGAGGATTCTCCCACCCTTTTGGTAGATTTCAAGACCAGCTATGATTAGTTATCACTTTCTCAGACTTTCTCAATGTCTGAGTTTTATTATACTTTATTTTTGACCCCAATAAGGGTTCTTATGTAAAACACAGAAGACAATGTAGCATAATGGCAAAAACAATGAGTCCGAAATTCTAAGACAACAGTTCAAATCCTGACTGCTGTTTACTACCTTCTTGGTCATTTTATCTCTTAAGGAAACTTGGGTTCCAATCAGTAAAATGAGAGGATTGAACTAGCTGAGCTTGAAGATCTTCCAGGAATTTTATGGTGTCAGGACTTTTTCACTGGTTTCCCACCCTGTGACCAGCCAAGCAGAGATTACTGAGTTCTGGTAGTTTTTGATACTTCCAACATAGTGATGAGTGAGTGATTTATGCACCCACACAAATGAATGTGTATCTCATAAAATCTTGAGGAAATTCATGCAAAGCATTTTTTTTTCTAATGTCATTTGGACAAATTCTCTCCTTATCCCTCTTGTCACTAATGGAACCTATTTATAAGAAAGCTGCTTACCTTCCATCTACTTTGCATGTATATCTTATATGCTCACAAATAGATCCTGATGTAGATAAACCATTATCCTGCCCTTGGTGCCTGCCAGGTACAAATACATATACAAACAGTGGTGATAGTTCCTGCCTTCAAAGAGCTTTCATTTTAATGGGAGAAGAGCATATGTACAAGGGAGTTAAAGGGAGTGATGGGGCACGAGTTTGAGAAATGGCCAGGGACCGTCATGGACTGCACCATGTTTGACGTGAACATGTATGGTTTGGGGACTTCCTCAGATGGAGATTTGTGGATGAACTCACCAATCAGAGGAAGAGACTATAGAACTAGAAGCATTTGGTATCTTGGGAAGGCCCCTGGGATAAAGTTGGGGGCTGAGAAGTTATCTGGGGTGTCCTGGGCTGGACCAGGTATATACATTTTGTCTCCCTCATTAAAGTGGGAATCCCTTGAGAATAAGGACTGGGGTTTTTGTCATTTTTTTGGTATCCCCAGTGCTTGGAATATGGTAAACACTTGATAAACGCTTGCTGGCTGACTGAAAAGGTGTGATCTCTGATTATGGAGCAGTTTTTCTTCATTCGACTCTGCATAAGCCATTTGGGGGAAATGTCTATACTGTGTTAGTGCCATATGGAGACAGGATTCATTGATGCTAAGAAGACATAGGAAGGCATCACACAGCTGGTTTGAGATTCCCAGGAGATTCCTCCTGCTCCACGGGACCTGTAATGAACAGCTGGAATGATTTGGAGGCTGACTGCAGGAGCAGTATTATTTCTACCACCAGCTACAGCGATGTAGAGTATTCAGAGAAGTTACCAGAAGAAAGGCCACGACTGTGCCATCAGTCAAACTGAACTGTGGGAGGTCAGGCCAGGAGTTCTGGAAAGAGGGGTTCATGGCAGTACCTGTTCTGCTGGACTCTCCTGGGCTCCTCCTGCCTTCTTGGTAGTGAGTTGTACAGAAGACAAGGAGACGGTATGATGAGGAAGGTGGGTTCTGATCCAGCCTGTGTGCTTGTCTTGGCTGAAGTGCATTCCCATGCCAGGAAAAAGGGTGTCATGTGCATCAGGTACCAGGACCTGACTCCCAGGAGCCTTTGACTTATCAGTGCATATTCTAAACAGCTGAGATAATCATTAGGTCATCTCAGCAAACATTAAGCTCCTACTATGTGCATAGCACAGGGCCTGAGAGAGAAGCCAGCCTTGCCCTCATAGGCCTCACATACTGGCATGACATAGATGAAATATAATAGAAATTGAACCATGGCAAATGGCTTACAACACGAGGAGGGAAGGCTAGGCTGACTTGGCAGGCAGGAGGATTAGGAGGACTTCTCGAAGAAGGTGGTATCTGCCACAGACAGTGAAACCAAGGGGATGCCAAAAGCTTCCTTACAGATTTGACTTACTCCTTTGCCTATCCCTTACATGATATTTATTCATCATAGTCACTTTGTCCTCCCCACCACATTCTCCCAGTTGGGATCTACAGCTTCTTGAGCCAGGGATTGTGTTTTCCAATATTGCTTCCCTTAGCAAAAAAAGCATGATGCTTCACACTTAGTAGGCACTTAATAAAAATGTATATCATCCAATGGAATGGAAGGCAACTGAAATAAGGATGAATCAAATGGAAATCTTCTTCATTCCTAAAAATCCTAATCTGGGAGACCCATAGTATGTGGATTGTGTTACTCATCTGGCCCATTCATGGTCCACAATGCACCAAACCAGGGCATGACCTCTGCTTGGATCACAAGTGGTTTATGTATGTGTTTTTCCCCCAGGACATAAATACTAGTTTTCTCCCTAGGAAGTCATTCAGGGAAAAAGTGTTATCTCTGTCTTCCTCAGGGCATGTCATATATGATTAAAAACAGGAAAGCTGTCTTTAAGTTTGGCTCTGACAGGAAATAGCCTGCAGTCTCCAGATCCTTGTGTTTAAAAATGGGAGTTTTCTACCCTAAGCTGATGGAGTGTTTTGTTTCTCTTCATTTCTTACTCCTTCTCCAAGTTTGGATATTTGGAAGTGAGCTCTACCTCCACATAACTTGATAAATTAGAAACAACTCATTCGCCCTGGTGCTTTTGCCAACACCACCGTTTAGAGAATGGTATGAATAAAAGTACATCGAAAGCTCAGGCATCATTTCAATTTTTCAAAGAAAGGCAGTGGAAAGGGGGGCTGGTCTTGGGGTCAGAAGAGTTCTGTGTTTGAATCCCACTGTAAACTTGCTAGCAGTCTATCCCTGGGCAAGTCAGTTCATCTCTTTGAGTCCCTTATCTGTAAAAGGAGAATCATCAAAATTATACTACCCATCTCACCAAATTTTTTTGGGGGAAGGCTCTATGTGAACTTTAAGGTGCCATCCAAATGTGTCTTCTTGTTTATTACTTGGGACAAGTAATGTTTCTTAGATATTTGGTCAAGACGTTTGTTTTTTTTCAGTATAAAGAGAGCTAGATTTGGGTCAGTCAATGAGTAGTAAGTGCTTGTTATATGCCAGGTACTAGGGATTTTAAAAACAAGCAAAAAGAAAGACACTTTCTACCTTCAAGGAACTTATATTCTATTAGAGGAAGACAACGCATAGAAGAAATGAAAAACATTGGTAGTGGGGAAGGGTTTGGGTCCTTATCCAAAATGGAGAGTCAAGGAAGACCTCAAGAATTTAAGAGAGGCCCTGCAAGGGTGTATTCGAGAGACAGCTGAGGACCTAGGGAAGACCTAGGTTCCTCATTCTGTGGTCAGTGTGGCATAGCTGAAATAATGCTGGATTTGCAAATACGGGACAGTGATTTGAATCCTAGTCTTGCCACTGATTTATTTTTGGTCAGGCCATTTAATCTCTCTGGACCTCCATTTCTTACTCTGTAAATAGTGTGGGAAGACTACATGGCCATTCCATCCTTTATGTTTCCAAGATGATGATCCTGTGATCCTTGCACAGAAGCACACAGGCAAAGTCTGGATGTGGCCATTTGTCAGTACCGCTATGGAAGATTTCTGAACTGGTTGGGAGGTAGCCCTCAACAGTTCATTCTAATTCTGCTAAGTCCCTTTCCTTTCTGGGCCTTGGTTTTCCCATCTGTTTACTGAGAGGGTTGGACTACATGCTTTCGATGTTCACTCTTGGCTATCATGTGCTATGATTTTGTGGTACTGGCTTCCCATGTTGTATATGTGCATGTTCTTTTAGGCTCCTTACAGCTCTAACTCAGAGCCACGTACTTTTTCCCTTGTTAAGTTGTGAGGTTCTAGTCAAATCTACCTCTGTTCTATTAGCACCACGACACAGGCTTATTTCACTGCTTCCTGGAGCTCACCCTGAAATCTAATTGCTCCTCCTGGTTTGGAACATGCCAGAACACATCCGTCCAAAGCCACAATGGCTTGCTTTCCCTGAAGAATTCCTTTTTTTTCCCCCTACTTTTCTTTCAGGGGTGATGGATCCATTCCTTAAGTTTTGGCAAAGTGTGTGTGATACAAAAATAATGAGCCTGGGTGTGCATCTCATTAAAATGACTATGTAAGGAGAGAAGAGTCGGTCAGAGACAGACCCCAGGGGCAGAACTTAGCTCTGTCCACACCCACCATTTCACAGATCCATTACCGGATAGTTTATGCAAGGAACTGTTGGCAAAAGCATTGAATAAATACTTTGGGTGATACTAACTCATCTCCCACCCACCCTGATAAAACAATTCCTAGGGCTTAAAGGCATGCATTCAGTTTGCTCACATACCCCTGTTTAGATTGTAGGCAGGGTGCAGAAATGCCAAATGTGTGGATTGTAGAAAAGTTTAAAATCACTGTCTGTTTTTCAGTAAGCCCCTCAGCCCACCATTTGAGAACACACTGGATTTTCTATCATGGGTGGTCAAGTAGAGCAGACAGAATTCCCTGCCCTTTTGTTTTATCTAAATGTTTCCTTATCTATAAAATGGGTGGGTTAGGCTACATGATTCCCATGGTCCTTTCCAGCTCTCACATTGTAGGTGATTTCTTGCTAAAGTCCTTTCTAGGGTTCACACATTCTGGGGCATTGGGGATTTGTTAATTGCGGGGGGGGGGGGCATGATTTCATTAGTTTAAGGAGTTTCTGGTGAGAAGATTTCCTCTAACAATGCAGATGTGGAACTCTCTTGCATAGGCTACCTGAAAAATCTCAGTTCTTCCTGGCTTTAAGGCCATCGCTCTATCCCCTGTACTTCTCATGAATTAATTTATAAGGGTTAAATTCTTTGAGAAATACAATTTCCTAATATCTTTTTAAAAAACAAAAACCATACTAGATACCATACCGCCTCTCTTATTTTAATATTTGTAACTTTAAAAAAATGTAATGTTATTTGTATTTTATTTATTTTTTGACTATTTCCGAATTAAATTATTTTTTTGGGGGGGGTATTTAGGGTTAGGTGACTTGCCCAGGGTCACACAGCTAGTAAGTGTCTGAGGTTAGATTTTATCTCAGGTCTCCTTGACTCCTGAACTGGTGCTCTGTATGCTGTGCCACCTAGCTGCCCCATTCCTAACTATTTCTATGTCACCTTTCTAAATCGGAAGTGTGTTGTGATTTTTCTTCCAATCCCTGATAGCCTAATGGGAGCTATATAAAATCTGAGATTTCTTGGGTTCCCTCTAAAGGTTCTAGTCCCAGTTCCTCAATAATTGCATCTGCCTGAATTGTTGGGGATAAAAATAAGAAGTCACCTGGTGGTCTACCCTCCGATGATGAGCCACTCCTAACACAGCATAAGGGGTCCACTGTTGTTAGCATCACCTAAGCCTCAGCATTAGGGTGAGGAGGCTGAGGTGAAGGGACATCCTGAAAAGGGCAATGCATATATCTTTAGGGAGCACTTAAAAATATATTTTTTTTTTTCTATTGTGACTCAGTTCTTGAGTCTAAAGAGGGTAGTAACCCGTATAGAACAAGAAGATTTAGGTGAATGATATCATTTTACAAATGAGGGTTAGGACACAAATCTATCTGTCTCTTTGTCTCTCTTCTCCTCTTCCCTTCTCTCTCCCTCCTGTTTTGTTGGGCCCCCTAATTCCCTTGACCTAAAAGCTGTAGGAGTTCTTCCTTGGGCTTAGCTCAAGTCTGGTATGAAGTCATCCTCTTGATATTCAGATGAAACCTCAGTTTAGGAAGGAGTCTGAGGAAGATTATCTCCTGTTTTTTTGGAGAGCTGTCCCTTAGTCAGGCTAACCTTGCAGGACACAGTGACCCCACCCACAGACCAGTATGTCAAATAGGAACTGTCGGGGAGATGAGCCTCTAGATGAAACGCTGTAAATAGATTTTGGTGTTTTATTTTTGAAAAGGGGCCATTTGTTTGTTTTGCTGTGTGTGCCTCCACAATCTGTGTGTAGCATTATCATGCAAGCCTTCGATTTTTTTTTTTTTTTTGGAGAAAGCGATGTAGGTCTTGCTTATTTTGAAATGTGGTCAGCCTCCTCTTCTTTGTACAGGAAGGCAACAAAAGAACAACTACAAGTACTCAGTAGCAGAGCACTTCAGTTTCTTTATGGAGATGGCATAGGGTAGTAGAAACTGGAGGTCAAGAAGACAGAGATAACAAAAGGCTGAGAGAGAGAGAGGGAGAGGGAGAGGGAGAGGGAGAGGGAGAGGGGGAGGGGGAGGGGGAGGGAGAGGGAGAGGGAGAGGGAGAGGGAGAGAGAGAGAGAGGGAGGGAGGGAGAGGGAGAGGGAGAGGGAGAGAGGGAGGGAGGGAGGGAGGGAGAGGGAGAGAGGGAGGGAGGGAGAGGGAGAGGGAGAGGGAGAGGGGGAGGGGGAGGGGGAGGGGAGGGAGAGGGGGAGGGGAGGGAGAGAGAGAAGAGGCAACATGAAGATCGACTTGGCAGGCCTAAAGCTTGTCTCACCCTTCTTGTTAGTTATTGAAATGGTTGGGGTACAGGAGAGGGCCCCTCAAAAATGGAGAAAGAGAAAAAAATAGGTAGAGAAGAGGGAAAAAAATACAGGCAATACTGGGAGAGGCCAGATGAGAGGAGGTACAATGTTGTGTAATATCTTAGAATCTGGAATAAAAGTTTATGTGATCTGAGAATGATAATGAACTGGGGCCAGAAATGAAGAGGAGAGAAGGGGGTGGGCTTGCCTTTGGGAGATTGTGTAGTGCTTATAATGACCTCGAACTTCTTCCTGAAACAAAGACTCATCTTTTCAGCATCAGAATTCTGGTGGTGCTCTGTGACTGTGAGTCATGGAATACCATAGCCTCTGTAGGATTAAAAGATGAAGGTCACCTAGAGGACAATGGAGAGGCATATGGCAAGTGTGGGTTGGCTGCCACATATTACCAAGAAGGAACTGTTCAGGAGAAATTACAGAAAGGGTGTCATCAGTCACACATGTGGCAGAAAAAGGAGGTGGGTGGGTCCTGTAAGAAAAGCTATTGATGATTGTTGGATGGCTTCACATGCATTATTGGTATTGTACAAGAGAAAGAACCTTGGGTTATAGTCAAAAGAACCAGGTTCAAATGCTTTTTTCCATGTAATAACTTTGTGGTCTTAGGTGAATCACTTTTCAGTCAACAAGCATTTTTATTAAGTGCTGACTATGTATCAGGCACTGTGCTAAGCACTAGGGAAACGAAGCAAGATGAAAACGTGCCCCCTGCCCCCAAGGAGTATACACTCTAATAGGGGAAAATAATGCAATTCATCAAAACAGATGGACCAGAGGTCTAGAGATGAAGGGACCAGAGAGGCCACCGAATTGATTACTTTTTGAAGCTTTTCAGAAGTGTCCTCTTAACTCCCTGAAGCCGGTTTTGATGTTGCTGCATGATCTCTACAGTGTCATGGAAGATGGACTGAATTTGGAGTCAGCCACTTAGTAGCCATGCAAGCACAACCAAGTCATTTTGCTCATTTTCTTATCTGTCCAATGGGAATTGTTAGTTGTCCCACCTCCTTCAGAGTTGCCATGATGACCGAATTACATAATATGCATAAAGAGCTTTGTAAACTATAAAACACAATGTGAATTAATAGCTATTAATTCTAAGCTAGCTATTAATATCATTATAATAATTTTCAGAGTGAATTTGCTCCGTCTGTCCCAACTCACTAAGTTTGATATACTTTCCAGGGAAGGGAACATGGCTCAGTGGATTGATGGCAATGGCTCTGAACTCAAGAGGATCTGGGTTCAAATCCCACCTCTGACACTAGACATGTAATGATGATGCCCTTCTTTAAGCCTCATTGTCCTGTTTGTGAAACAATGGGGTTCACCTGCATGGCCTCTAAGACTTAACCTTTTGTGTCATTGATACCTTTGACAGTCTGCAAAATCTGGAATGTGTGTTTTTGGTTTCAACTCTTATTCAAAGGAAATGCTAAATCTAAGTTAGAGGTCAGTGAAAATACAAATGGAATTGTTTATCTTAATTAAGGATCCCTTGGAATCTATCCATACATACACCTTGTGGAACCCAGAATAATAACCTCCTTTAAGGTCTCTTCTATCTCTAGATATAACATTCAATTGCTTTGATTTCTCTCCCCTTTTTTTATAGTTAAGAGGAAAAAAAGTTCAAAGTCAGAAGCCAAGGGAACAGTGACAAAAGTTACTGGGAAAAAGATCACCAAGATCATTGGTCTAGGAAAGAAAAAGCCATCGACAGATGAACAGACCTCGTCAGCTGAGGAAGATGTGCCCACCTGTGGTAAGAGGATGTTTTGTTAGACTTCAGCTGTGGGTTTATTTTATTTTCTCTCCTCTTCCAGAGCATAGAGTTTCACCTCCAATCCAGCATTTCTGTTAAGTGCTTGGTTTTCAATTCAGCTCATTTATAATCTGGCATCATTCTCATGAAGACCTTGGACAAATTTGACCTTTGCACCCTCAGTAAGACTTCTTCCAAAACAGAGGCAGGGAGGGAATGCATTCCATGCATGGAAGATGGCCAGAGCAGAGGTGAGAGATGAAGTGCCCTGTGTGAGGAACCACAAAAAAAGCCTGTTTTGCTGGTCTCCAAAGAGTTGAAGTTCCGTGCCTGAATCTTGCGGATTGCTGAGTGAAACTGAATAGGAAAACTAGGAGAGGGACATAGAAGTGAGCCTTGGGGCATATCGACATTTTGGAAGGAGGGAGAGGAAATGGAGACAGCAAAGGAGACTGCGGGGTGTGGGTTGGGGAGCAGCCTGTGAGATAAAGAAAAAGTCGGTACAGAATTATCCAGAAAATCAAGAGGGGGCAGTTTCAGGGAAAGGGATCATCAGTGGTGTTGAAAACTCTGAAGGTCAAAGAAGGGTAAAGAAGGAGATAAGACAACAGATATGGCAAAGAGGAGATCTTTGGTATTAAGTTTTCTTAGAATGGTGGTGGCATAAGCCAGAATGCAAGATGGTTAATGGTGACAGCTAGTGAGGCAAGTGGAGGAAGCTTGGAGAATCTTGTGCTGGAAAGAAGCAGAGGAGGGGGATTCAGGAAGGTAATAGTCAAGGGTAGAATTGTTTTTATAATAAACTAACTCAGGGGCAGCTAGGTGGCGTAGTGGATAAAGCATCAGCCCTGGATTCAGGAGGACCTGAGTTCAAATGTGGCCTCAGACACTTTGTGATCCTGGGCAAGTCACTTCACCCTCATGCCCCCTCCCCAAAACAAACAAACAAACAAACCTAACTCCTTTTACTTGGATGAGAATATCTTAGGAACTTTTGAAATGATGAGGGATTGTTACAGAGAGAGAAGGCATGGGTTAAAATCCTAACTCTGTTAGCATTTAACTCTGTTATCTGCTCCATGTGTATTGTTGGGCAAGCCTGGGCTTCAGTTTTTTCATCTAGAAAACAGAGCATGACTTATTAGATGATTTTTCCCCCTCTGTTTCCCTCTTGAAATCCTATGATCTTGCAGTTCAGATATTGCCCTAGGTCCCCTCTCACTCTAACATCCTATGATTCTTTCATCTTCCCATGGATTCTTGGTGATCCCAATTGTTAGTATGCTAATGTCTGGGATTTTTAGAAGGGACAGCAGACGGAGCGAGTGGCCAGCTTAGGAACTTCTGTGACAGACTTGGTGAGAGGTCAGTGGTAGGGGAGTTGAGATGGAAAGTCCCCACACCCTGCAGGGGGGTGTCAGGGAGTAGAAGCCTCATGTATTTGGAAGGCTTGGCAATTAGCCTTACTTAACTAATTCAAAATAAACAGAGCTAGGTTTCTATTTGTGAGCATCTAGCCAAATCAATGGTTTTGTAGAGCGTCTGGTCAGAGGCACTGTCCATCACTGTAAATCAGTAGCCCTATAATTACCCATGTGTATCTCTTTTAAAATGCATCATCAGTGTCTTTCAGATCTATTTTGGTTCTCTTGAAGGAATATCATCCTTGCACAAAATTTTTAAACTCTCACCTAATTTTGCATTTGGGGAGTGGGGTGTAGGCATGAGACAAATGCTTCCTTTTGGATGTCAGTTAAAAAAAAAGAACATCTTTTTTTTTTTGAAAAGACCTATTTCCAGCCATAAGCACAGCTGTGGAGGATCAAGCAAATGGGTGACCTCGATAGAGGCCCAGCAGATGGATCCTGCCAAACTGATCCTGCTGCAGCTGCTGCTCTGCTTCCCCGCAGAGAGGAAATTCTGAACTAAGTTGGCTTGATCGAACACAGCCATATCAGGGCTGAGGGGCTGTGAGTTCAAGACCCATCTCTTCCATAAAATACAGTAGGAACAGCTGGACCTCTGTAGGTTTTTCCTGGTAAAAATGAATGTAATAAAAACAGGGCTGGGCCTCCCACTTGGAAGCCTGATCAGTGGGCGAGACTCATGAAAAAAAAAAGGGATTGCTATGTACTTTCAGCGATGGGATGGCAGTCAGAGAATCACAGGAGGGCAGAGCTAGGAGGGATCTGAGAATAAGGAAAACAAAAAATGTTGGAGCCAGATGGGACCTAAGAATAGAAAAATGAAGGATGTATACACAGGGACCTCAAAACCTAGGATGCCCTCACTGGGAAGGACCTTAGAACACAGAAGGTTAGAACATAGAACATGGAATGTTAGACCAGAAGCTCATCTGAGAACATAAAACAGAGCTGAAGATGACCTTAGAACAGGGAATGGAAGAAGGAGGAAGAGACTTTTCAGACAATGTAGCCCAACTTAATTAAAAAAATTTTTTTTTGGGGGGGGCAGGGCAATGAGGGTTAAGGGACTTGCCCAAGGTCACACAGCTAGTAAGTTTCAAGTCTCTGAGGCTGCATTTGAGCTCAGGTCCTCCTGAATCCAGAGGCAGTGCTCCATCCACTGTGCCACCTAGCCACCCCCAATGTAGCCCAACTTATATGATTAATATGTAAGGAAATGATACTGCACTGAGAAGTAGTTATGGTTAGGTGGCAGTCAATTACTGCTTTTCAGGACCCATAGGATGCTCTATTTAGAATGATCAAGACTGGTCTGAGATGGAGCTGACCTTGGTGAATGCCAGTAGGGTGTTATTTGAGGATTTCCAAAGACTTAAACCCCTTGACCAAAAATATACCCTCCACTGATCTGCCTCAGTGACTAAGGTTCCTTGAAGAACTTGGCACCAATTAGAAGAGCAATTTGAGGTGTTATTATTAAGTGATAAGGCTATTTTTTTTGACAGATTGAGACTTACTCTTTGAGATGATTTTGAGCACCTCCAAAATAGCTCTCATGATGGGGTGGGGTGGGGTAGAGGAAGCTACATTTATTCCCACCATGCTTCCATTCATCAAAACTATTTTGAAATGCCTTCTGGGAAGTGATCATCTGAGCTCAGTGAACAACCACACCAGAAAACACATCTTGATGTTTTCTAGCCACACCCAAAATAAAATTCCCCAGTTCCATTATTCACCAGACCTGGCCCGTAGTGATGTTTGGCAGTTTTCAAAAGTCAAATCTTTCACCTCAGAGAAAATTGAAGAGCTCGATGTCTGCCTTGCACTCACTTAGTAGAGGGATAGAGCCTTTAATTTCATTGGTATAGGGAACTAGTGAGGGAGGAAATTCCCTCTGCCAATGCAGGCTTCCCTCATATAGGTGTTTAAGAGAGGTTTATTGAGTTTCTATAATTCAGTTCATTCTCTCAGCTAGCATTTATTAAGTGACTTCTGTGTGCCAGGCACAGTGCTAAGCATTGAAGATAGAAAGAGAGGCAATTGAAAATAATGCGCAACAGGTTTGTGAAGTCCCTGTCCTTCCTCCTAGGGCGGCTGTGAAGGAGACAGCCATCATATGCAGATGTAACCAAGGAGAAGAAATAGGTTCTTGGGGTCAGAAAGCCCTGAGCTCAGAGCCCACCTCTGACACTTACCTGTGTGACCGGGGGTCACTAGTAAATCCCTTGAGCCTCATGTTCCTCCTCTGTAAATGGGAGATGAAAATACCCATTCTTCTTCTCGGGATTGTGGTGAGGATTAAATGAGATAATATATGCATGAGAGGCAGCTTTGGCTTATGTATGTACTTGTATCTTCAATACTGAACATGGTACCTGGCATAGAGTAGGTGCTTAGTAAATGCTTATTGAATAATTGATGCATGACAGGCCATGTGGTAAGAGAGCCAGAACTGGCCTCACAGGGAAGATCTATCTCAGTTCATGTCTCACCTCTGATACCTGTTGGCTGAGTGACCCCTGGCAAATGGCTTAATCACCCTCTGAGACTGTAACATGTGGTTTAAACACTACTATTGAGACTCATCTAGACTCTGGTATTCAGTCGGGGATACCCCATTTTAGGAAAGATGTCAATAAAATGTGGAGTGCACCCAGTCTAGGGTTCTCAGTGTGATGAACCATGTAGGTGGCTAGGTGGTACAGTGGATAGAGCGCTACACCTGGAGTCAGAAAGATCTGAATTCAAATCCATCATCAGACACTTACTAGTTGTGTGACCCTGGGCCAGTCACTTAACCCTGTTTGCCTCACTTTCCTAATCTGTAAAATTGTCTGGAGAAGGAAATGGCAAACCACTTCGGCATCTCTGCCCAAAAAACCCCTCTAAATGGGGTCAACAAAGAGTCAGGTACAACTAAAATGACTCAACAACAACAAAGGTGATGAGGGGACTGTCTATAGGAATTAGGGATGTTCACCATGTAGAAGAGAAGACTTGGGGAAGTTAAGAGGGAAGGAAAGGACAGGCTGATTGAATCAGTGATCACTGTCCCCAGTTACAAGGAGCTGTCATTTGGAAGAGGGATTAGCATTATTTTACTTGGTCCCAGGAGATTCAGTCTGGCCCAACGAGAGGAAATGACAGGGCAGGGAGTTTCTGTTCAGGGAAATAT